>NC_142938.1:79554260-79644260 GCF_046866305.1 Octopus bimaculoides | reverse complement strand
AAGGATGCAAGTTGGGAGGACCATAAGCATGCTGGACAAAATGCTTAGCAGCATTTTGTTTGTTTTTATGACCTGAGTTCAAATTCCACTGAGGTCAACTTTCCCTTTCATCCTTATGGGGTGATAAAATAAGCACATCTAATCATCAGTTTGTCAAACATTGCTTGGGTTTGATCTCTTAATCCTATCATCCACCACTATCTTGCATAGTGTTCATGAGGTCATTATAGCAATAAACTGTTGAGCACTGAGGTCAATGTAACTAGCTGTCCCACCCCTCAAAATTGCTGGTCTTATGCCAAAATAAGAAAGGATTATATGTAAGATATAAAATATAATGATTTAAATACCCCAAAACGATGTTTCAATCATTGTTTCTCTATTAATATTTCTGTATTAATTATTATTGATCTTGGAGGACCATCACTGAACAATTGATGAACAATTAATATTGAAAATATTAATAGTTTAATAAAACTATTAATATTTTCAATATTAATTGTTCATCAATTGTTCAGTGATGGTCCTCCAAGATCAGTTCATGAATTTCCATGATGTTTTCATTTGTTTGGGAGGTCGATGGTCGCCCTGAACTAGGTTGGTCATCAAGCAACAAGTGACCATTCCTAAAGTGTGGAAACCACTTGTAAGCTTGTGTTTTGCTCATGGCAGCATCCTTGTAAGCTGCTAGAAGCATGATAACTGTCTTGGCTGCCACTTTTGCCAGCAGAAAACAGAATTTCACGGAAGCATGTTGTTTTTTCATTTCAGCCATCGCAAAAATCGACAGACAAAGGAGAAGCACTGCAAAACAAAGACGCACCACATGGCAGTATAACTTCACTTGACACTGCTGGTCAGCAGACTGATGCCTGAGGGTTGCATCAAGTAGCTTCTAGTGGTGGAAGCTGGAACTACAATGAGTTTGTCCCACAGAGAACGTTTACTTTTGGGTACCCCTTCATATCTTGAATAGAAGTATTTTGGTATTCATTTCAACTGATGTTCTTTCGTGCATCTTAAACAAGTTCTGTCATATTTCGGTCTTCAATTAACCTTTAACATTTTCTTCACCTCATCAATGATTATATTATGAATATATGAGACTTCAATTATTGGTAAATGAAACATAAAACGATGCAAAAATAGAAGCAGTATCAAAGACTTGAGCCAATAAACAAGCCTCTACATGGATGCTTAGCCTGCTAGAAAGAGTAGCAAGATCACAATCTACCATCTCAAAGATGAAAAAAACAAAAGAAAAAAGTAAAATAAATGAAAGAAGGACACATCAAATAACATAGGTAGGAGTAATCTGAAAAACCTGCTGGACATGGACATAGGTAGAATACCTTTGACTATAAGTTTACTTGAATTTGGCTAACCTGGTACCAGTGGCAGCTCGTAGATAAAATTAGTGGAAGTGCTCCTTCAGAAAATTTTTAGCTGTTGTTTTAATATTGTGTAAAAGGAAACAAACATAAAAAGAACTCTGCCATGAATTCCCCTTGTCTTTTAAAGATCCCCACTAAATCACAAAATAAGGTGGTGAGGGGGAGGGGGTAAATCTGCCCTATTTTTCAAATCCTGGCAGTAACACTGAAGCTGGAAGCAGAATAATAATCTAATTCCACATTTTATCACATTCAAGAATATAAACACGTTTTTAAGTCCAACACATGCTGAGTCGAAAAGAAACACTAACTTACACCGGCACAGCGTGAACAACAGTGCTCTCTCTCCCTAGTGTGAAGCTTCCTATCTGTGTAATCTTTCATTAACGTATATCAGTGAAGGATATATATATATATATATATATATATATATATATATATATATATATATATATATATATATATATATATGAGTATATATATAAAAATTCTCATGGAAAAAATAAAATGGTGCTCTTGTTATTCTCACCATCAGTAAATGATGTAAGCAGCCAATGATTGGCTCAGTTTGAAACCTGTAACCAAGGAAGCTAATGTTCACAAAGCATTATATAAAATGAAATATAAAAAAAATATATATTCCTAGATATTCTAATGTGTTCCCCTGGCAGCTTGGTACACTGAAGGAAAGTAACAAAATAGAAACATGATGATGTGCCAGTAGCTGATTGGAAATTATGAATTATGTATTGTCAGTTCGTTTGACAGCTTATTGATTTAGCTATCTTGCCTCAACACTCTCTACATGGTTGTTCAACCTACAGGCAGAAAAAAAAACAAGAAAAAACAACAAAAAAACCCAGCCAAATATCTATCTAACACAGACATGACTGAATGGTTAAACAGTTTGTTTTATAACCATGTCGTTTTGTGGTTCAATCCCTGTCTGCAGTACCTTCAGCATGTGTCTTCAATGTCTTCAACTGTAGCACCAGGTTGACCAATTCCTTATGAGTGAATTCGGCAGAAGAAAACTATGTTGAAGCCCATCATATATATATATATATATATCCATCTTTAAACTCCATCCTGTCAACACCTCAAATGTAAAATTCTCCCCTGAAGATGGAGGCGGTGTTACTTGATAATGGATCCAAGTAACTATCATTATTCCAGATCACCAAGTCCCCAGAAACAACTGTCGGACTCTTAAAACTCTACTCATTTAACTCCTGATACCATTTATATTCTGTAAGTCAGACTATTTTATATCCATACACATTTTTTTCTTTTAAATGTATTTGATATTCTATGTAAATCAACTTGCCTGACTTGCTTGTCCTTATATTTACTCATCTACCGGCTCAAGTTCAGATCTCTTCAGCACTTCATGGTGTATTCTATATAGCGAACACCTGTCTAGCATGATTTTGTTGGGTTGGTGTGAGAGGCCAGATCTGGCTAGTGTGAACATAAAACAGGTAGAATATTTGGGCTGGGATCAACAAACCAGCACCAGTTTAAATGCTAATGGATTAATTGTGATAAAGTTACTTATTTTGCCAAAATCACTTTGAATCCTTTATCTAGCTCAGATGGACTGACCACAAATCTGAGAACAAGTATGGATGTTTAGGACAACTTACAAAAACGATTTGGACAAGCAAAGAATTAATTCACTTTAAAAAAGAAAGCTTATATCACAGTCTCAGGAGGGTTAGTATTAAAAGGGTTAATGGCCCCAGTTATGGTATCTACTGCTTTCTATTCAACATTTAAATCTATTTAGTTGGATCATCTCTTCCCCTCGGATGTTTCTATTATAGTATTATCTAAACCCCCCCCCCAGCTGAGTGATGTATAAAAGGAAATAATCTCCCCTATCAGCTGGGAATGTAACCTAGTTTTTCTTTTTTTACACCTGTTTGTTGCTTTCACTTTATTTACATTTCTAATTACCCTTTAATAAGTGTGACCTTCACAATTCCAATTTACTCCTCTCCAAATGCCAATGAGAAAGTGTCTGTGATTACTTGATTTGTTGAAAATAGTGTAGAAATTTCTCTTGGAAATAGCAGCTAAACATTCCTTGAATTACAGCTCACTGTCTTAAAAAAATAAAGTTACTTTGGATAATGTAGTTCTTCATAAGATCATGTGCAAAAAAAAATAAAATGGAAAATGATAGGATAGTCAAGGATAAAATACCTTTGGACATAGGCCTACTGGATCAAGGCTGACCTGGGGTTAAACAACAACAACACCCTCTCCTCTTAAAAGAAACTGGAGGCTTTCTGGTTAAACACTGTACATGGAGTAAACAAGAAACACTACCCCAGTATGTATAGCGAAAACAGAGACATTCCATTAAAGGAACCTTTATGCAGCTACTCAGTCTGCTCAAAATAACAGTCAAATCACCTTCATGTCCCTTAGAAAAAGGACACATTGAACAATGTACTCCCAGATAGATAATAGGCCAAGAAGGTCATTGCTAGAATGTTTTAATTAAAAGCCTGCTTGATCAGGGTTGACTTGATATTAAATTACAACAAAAGCATTGATCTATATATGCCATGAGAAAACTTCAAAAATATAATGAAACTAGTTTTATAAACAAAACACATCAATTAATTTCATTAAATGAAAAAAAGTAAAAAAATGAAGAAAATAAAAATTGATCAAAGCAGTGATGAATTGTCAAATGGTTGCTGGAGGCATCAAAATCTACAATAAAAAGGAATATTTGCTTTCAAAGATACAGCTTATTTTCCTTGCACTATAAATATTTTTAATATACGGACAATTGTCAATATAAATAATATATATTTGTATAAAGACATGTATTTCTTGATATAAACCCATATATGTTCCTAAGTCCACCGTACTGCACTGAATACTATGTTCATATCATAAACAATTCCTGGTAAATTACAACAAAAACATTGATGAGAAAACCATGCCAATTCAAGAATGTAATGAAACTATTTTTTATAAACAGAATACATCAATTAATTTCATTAAATAAGTAAATAAAAATATTGAAGAAAATTGAAATCGACCATGATACAAATTGAATTAACCTCAGATTTGAACCCTAACACTTGTTGGTTACATCTAAGATGATATGCAATTTTTATCTTTTTATATTTTATTCACCTTCATTTTTAGTCAGCAGAAAGATACTTAAATAAGTAAATGGACTGAACCATTAAACATATCTTTTCTCAGTTAACTTCTGCACTTTATGGTTAGCTGTTTAGGTTTGTATCATTACTATACATATTTCTACATTTCTTTTAGTTCTTATTTTCATATTTTTTCTGTCTAAAATGTAATAATTCCAATCTATTAAACAGGGAGTAGAATTAAACTAATCTATGATGTGATAATTTCTCTTTCAATTTAATTTTGCTTCTACTGAAGATTATGTGTGCTCAGTCATTAAATTTCAAATTTAATCTTTTTGTTATTTTGGTGAATCTCCATTGTTTGATTGTGAGGATTCAGTAGTTTGATCAACCATATAACTTACTCTTAAATTAACGTCTTAGTAACCGAGTATTCCACAGACTTGTGTACACTTTTGAGTCACAGGTGTACTCCACCTGGTTGGCTTCTATTCAGTTTCTGTCTACCCAATTTCATTCACATGGCATGGGTTAACATGAAGCTATTGGAAATAGCATTTGCTCAAGCTGCCATGCAGTGGGATCAAACCCAAGACATTGTGCCTGTGAAGTAAACTCCTTAACTATTTGGCCAAACTACACCTATTATTGTATACGTCTACTTAAGAAAACCTATGGTGTATAGATAGCTAGTTCAGTAACCAGGTATAGTTCAAGCTCTACTCAATAACATGGTGCTTTGTTATCTGGGGGTGAGAGTAGCAGTCTGGGCCAGATATGTATTCCCCATTGTACCCCTCCCTAGTCCTGTTTACTGCAAGGCTCTGTTGGTGAGCACAATAGAAGCAGACAAGATAGACTTGGTTTTAGAGTAACCATTACAGTTTTGTAATTTTTTCAGCATTGTACAACCTAATATCATGTACATTTGTTTTTTCTTGTTTTTGTTTGTCTGCACCAAGTGGAATGGGTTGTGTTCTTAGAATGTTGTTTTTTGTTTTGTTCAGGGTGTTGTAGATGTAAAGGGAAGAAAGCTGCAAGAACTTTGGCGGACTGAGGCTTGCACTGAAACAAACTGCATCGCTTGCATAGCTTAAATAATCTTTTGTTACTGAGAATTTTGGTATTAAGATGATGAACTGGCCAAGTTGTTAAAGAGTTAAAGGGTAGATCGCTTTCTGGTAATCCTTTTGGTTCTCTGTTCACTAAGTTCAAACACTGCCAAGGTCAACATTGCTTGTCTTCCTTTTGAGGTCAATAAAGTACCGGTCTTGCCCCGGGGTTGATTATTCTGTTTGTTTCTTTCTTGGAGGAATTGGAGAATAAGTGCCAGCATGGCTATGTGGTAAGAAGCTTGCTTCCCAACCACATGGTTCCAGGTTCAGCCCCACTGCGTAGCACCTGGGGCAAGTGTCTTCTACCAAAGCCTTGTGAGTGGATTTGGTAAATGGAAACTGAAAGAAGCTGGTCGTGTGTGTGTGTGTTTGTGTAATACATGATATATATATGTCTGTTTATCCCCCACTACCACTTGACAACTGGTGTTGATATGTTCACATCCCCGTAACTTAGTGGTTTGGCAAAGAGACCAATAAAATAAAGACCAGACTTTAAAAAAAATTATTAGACCTGGTGTCAATTTGTTCGAATAAAATCCTTCAAGGTGGTGCCCCAGCATGGTCACAGTCAAATGACCGAAACAAGTAAAAAATAAGATATCAGATCTAGAGAGGGATGGGCTCTGCTAAGTTACAAAAACATGCCTAACATTTTTTTCTTCTCAGTCTTGGCCAAACATTTTAGTATTGTGTAGCAAGTCGGTTGGGTTCCTTGGTTTATTAAGATTCATTGGAAAATTTGAGACTAGCTATAAACGGATGTATCATTTGTACACTTGAGTTTATTTTATGTTAGTCAAATTTGATATCTGAGAATGCTGGTATGTCTTTCTACATTTAACTTTTACTAAAGTTTCTGTGTTATACACACAAAAGTGTTTATAAATTATCTTTACACTAAAAATTGAGCATTGTGTAGATGTGTTGCATGCAAGCTACGGAGCTCACGTTGAAGCCTTCTGATGTTTCTAATAAAACTTTGCCTATGTTTTCCAATAAACTCTGCTGAGACTTTTTTGCTCTGAATTTTTCAAACTGTTACAAGAATTTATGGACACTACCTACCTGCCTATCTATCCATCCATCCATCTACCTATGGACACTACCTGTCTACCTATCTATCTACCTATCTATCTACCTACCTATCTATCTATCTATCTATCTATCTATCTATCTACCTGTCTACCTACCTACCTATCTACCAACCTACCTACCTCCCTCCATCTCTCTCTCATTGTAGTGCTGTTGCAAATAATTCCTAGTTAGATTTGTGCGTGTGGAGATGTTTGAGTGATTATTGTATTTAGTCCTTGACAATGCTAATAAAAGTAATAATAACAATAGTTATTGTTTAACCTGAGATTAATCTTGATATAGTGAGGAAACAGAAGATAAGACACTTCAGCTGTGACCATCACTTCTTTCATTTGGATATAGTACATCAATAACCACATTAATCAATTCTTTTTTTTTTTTTAATTGAAATTTGGCAACTTGCTATTTGTAGCAGGTTGACCAATCACAGGATCTCGCATTAGTTTGATGTTGCTGAATGCTCAGTGTTCTGGCTTGAATGTATACATGTTTTATCTATCTCCCCATCCACATTTATATAAAAAGATGAGGTTTTGAAATTACAAGTCATAATTACAGATGGCATTTAGATTGGCTGAAATGGACAGCATTTACTCTAAATGTATACACACAAACAGACTGTGCATGTGTAGGACTGGTCTCTGAATATTACCATTTGCAGTAATATTAGAAATGAATACTACCAAATTTGCTGCATTTAAACAATAGAAATTAGTTATTCATAACAAAAGCTGTCAGTGACTGTAGGGGGTGGGGTTTCAGATGATTTCAGAATGTCAATATCTTTTTTTTTTTCAGTTGTGTTAGTATTTAGGCCATAGTGGGAAGCAAGACTCTATATATATTAGATTCACAAATGATTTTTTGTTTTTATCTAGTTATTACTGCTGTAATATGATTATGCATTTTTTTCGTATTCTAATCTTCTCCTCTGTTTTAAGTGGTGGCTATAAAGCAATAAGCTGTAATCTGGTCTCAGCTTTTGTTCAGCTTTCATTTTTTTTTTTGTGGGATTCTTTTTTATGTCCACAAGACCATCATAGATATGTTTCACTAACCATTGTCAGTCATTATATGACCAGCAAACAAGGGCTAAATGTATGTTTAAGCATTTGCATAATAAACTTTAAAAATGTACACATACACACATGGCATGGGATGTAGTGAATCTATGATTATCAACATCGTGTTGAACTGTCCTTTTTTGGGGATCATATCTACTGGATGTGTGTATTTTGTGCATAAACATAGCTGTGTAGCTTTTTTAAATATAGGACATTTAGCCAATAGGTCTACATATTGCCCTGGAACTAAATGCAATTAGCTCAAGACTCTATCTCTCCCCCCACACACTGTTGAATGTACAGGGTGTGATAATTGCTTGGTCTGTTGTAGATATTAGTTGGTAAATGTCATGTTTTTGCTGTGAGGTCTACATATTGCATTGTAAATAGAGAATATTATTGAGCTATTCAGTGTATGTATGTATATATAGCAGAACATTGCCATGTCGAGTGTTTATATATTGCACCGTATAGAATATTTAACTGTTATATTATGCTGTAAATGCAGTGTTTGTTACTTCTTAATCTCAAATAGGGAAGCAATCCACAGACATTTCAAAATGATATATTGAGAAAATTGGATCAAGTTAATGATATTCAAAGCTAAATTTGAACTCCTAAACAGGCCCCATGTAGGGACTGCATTTACAGGAGCAACACGAAATCAAAGTGGAATTTTTGATGGATACTGACAGATTGTAGTTCATGTGTCTTTGGAATATGCCAGGGTGCAGGTTTACATGCAATTGCAGCAGGTCTGGATGCATTTTCACAGATCCAACAACAGTGGTGGATTGGGTCTAAAAATATTGGTTACTAAGAGCCTAAGTGGGCCCACCCGCAACTACAATACCACCATTTAATTTTTTTTCTTGTTAAAATTCTTTTCAACTGTCTACAAACACAGCCAGGCTGAAATAATTAATGCATTCTTCCAGGAGTGAATAAAAAATCCTCAAACTTGAGGGGATGGGCCCCCATATATGGATTCTAATAGTGCAGAGGCCCACTTGTCATCGGGGAAGCTGGCAACCTGGCCAGTCCGCCACTGCCCATCAACTATGTTAGGCTACAGTTTCTCAATACGTTTGAGTACGTCTGCATGCAAACGTATCCATAGCATATAGTTAGAATATTGGTTGTAGAGAGCTAAGTACAGATTGTTAAATGCATAAATTGGATCTTCAGAAGTTCTTAAAGTCTTGGCCCGTCGTATGTATATATGTTTGTGTTTAGCCCCACCACCATTACTGGACAACCGATGATGGTGTGGTTACGTCCCTATAACCTAGCAGTTCGGCAAATAAACCCGACAGAATAAGTACTAGGCTTACAACAAATAAAGGCGGTGCTCCAGCATGGCTGCGCTCAAATGACTGAAACAAGTAATCAATGTGAGTGTCTGGTGATTAGATGCCATCGCATGAAGCTGTCGGCCTTTGAGTCATTCTAACTTCAGCCGATTATTAATAAAAACGTGTGAGTGTGCGTATATAACCTCACTTCGCTCCCAGAGAAAGTATTACATTTTAACTTGTTTAAGGAACCCTTTCTCGTCAAAAATTAGGTTAAAATATATGAGCTTCTTATACATGGATAGTATTATAATCCCTTGCAAAAACCCTTTTTCCAAATTTTAAGCCCCCCAAAATTTGGGGGTTCCTTATATACGTTAAAATACGATACTTATGAATTCAATGTTGTAGTTTGTCAAGAGGCGGGGTTTTCTTTTTGCTGATGTTGGATTTGCGGGAGAAGTTATTTTTCTTCACTCTTCTGAGCTCTGTAATTTGATAATTGATTGTGAAGCATTTGAAACCCGAACTGTCGAGGTTTCTGGCGCAGAAAAAGTTATTACGAATTAGGTTATGCTGATATTCATTATGTCTCAATTTGTATAACTCCAGTTCTACAATCCAGATTTTTGTAATTTATCAAAGTTATTGAAAAAATTAAAACTGTGGTTTGACTGAAATTATTAAATTTGAACAACAAAATATCACTTTTGGAAGTAGTAAATTAAACAATTAAGTAATGATGGACAATATCAAGATAGAGTATATGAACATATATAGCAGTCGAAGAGGTTGTATAAGTTTGTGTAGTAAGCTACGAAATTCTTCTATTCTCTCGATTTCCTGTAATTCAAACCGCTTCGTGGTCCCAGCAGACAAAATGGAAGAGGCGTTGTCCCGGAGGATAGCAAAGGAGATGCAATGGAACAGCCACTCTGACTCACGGAGCTCGCACTTGTGGACAGCCATCTCCGCCTCGATAACGGTGAGCAGGAATATAGTCCACGGCGGAGGTCACCTCTACCACAGACTCGACCATAAACCTGTCAGAGCGACCGATACTTTGACAATTTGTTTTTCTCAGCTTGAGCAGCTGAGCCTGGAGAAGGTGTCAAGCATATGACATCTCAGATCAGGGTCTACCGCCACGAAACAGGAACATTGTTATACCGTCAGGCCCTTTACCGTCCCCTCGGTCTCGTCCCGCTGGTTCGAGTTGGGAAGGGAAACCTGCGGCGTTTAGACCGTGGTTTATGATTTTGTTAGGGGCGGCATGACCTGGAAGGCGGCCAGCACTATAATGGCATGCCAGTGAGTGATGGCGGAATCCACAGTGGATCCGCACCACATTCGTGAGGCTTCCGGATTTGGAGGCTAAGCCTCAGGGAAAGGCCGATGTGCAGACAGTCGCTATCAAGCCGAGTGCTAGTCGCGAGCGAGGAAAATAAATGGATCTTTTGAAAAGATCCCTTATTTAGTTATTTTATCGGTATTCAAACTACATTGAGACATGGGGCAACACCTACAAAAACATCCTATGACCATTATGTTTACAATATATATTTATATATATATATGAGTTCATACAAAAAGGACATCAATAACATAACTGGTGTTTATCTTTTAAGTCTTTTACTGAAGTTGGTAGATCATGTAGAAGTTTAATACAGTATAAAGTTTAAGGTAAAAAAGTATTTTATCGACTAATATGGGGGGGGGGGGAATCGACAGAGGTGCAGGCTGGATAATTTGAGAGGAAAGTTTAATGAAACTTGAGTTCGTGCCATTTTCAGAAGTATGAGATACACTGATAGAACGATTTAAATGTAGACTTAAAAGTACAGTCATTATCCAGACTATGAAGATATACTGGAATGTGTTTTAAAAGTTATAAGACGAGAAGTGCTGTGATAACTTTTTATTGACAATTGTTGAATATTTAGGTTTTACCAAAGGCAGAGCAAAAAAATGGAGGGAAGCTGTAAAAAAGATCCCTCTTAAGGTGTTCAGAACTGGGTGCTGTCCTGAATAAGTAATCCCCCACTCTCACAGAGAAACAAAATACCATTCATAGGCCTCTTCTTAAGTCCCGATGATATTACCTATCAAGCCCGTTAATTAAAATAAGGCTATCAAAAGTGCCTCATCGCACTCCTGGCTGCCGCTACTAGAGGCACATAGAATTGAGATCGATGTTCATAAATTGTATTGGGTTGTGCACAGAACTGGGATAATAATCTCCGTCCTCATCTTTCTTCATAATTAATGGACGAATTATTGAAAAGGTGGTTGATATAAATTTATATTTCTTTCTACTCTTTTCCCAGCGTGTAATATTTAAATAGTATTAATGAAAACTAATTTATCGAAGTCTGTATGTTCGAAATGAAAAAAGGAAAACTAATTTTAAATCGAGTCTTCCAAAATTAATCTTTATTGAATTGGGAATCGGGGAGGCCTTAACAGTATCAAACATTTTCCAACCCTAACTACCTACTAGACGAAGAAATGCTCTCGAGTCTGAGAGGTTTCCCAGCGCCCCAAAATTTTCAACCAAAGGTCATTAATTTTTTCTTCTTCTCACTCATATATATATATATATATATATATATATATATATATATATAAGTATAAATAAAAGTTCTTTCTACCTAAAAAGAAAAAAAAATCTCAGCTTGTATGGATTAGTATTGGCAGAGCCGCCTTAAAGCATGGGCATTCTGGGCAGTTACCCTGGGCCCTCAAGAGTCGAGGGGCCCAATTCTAATCTATGTATGCAATAGATTGTTGTCACCAAATAAAAAGAACTATAGGGCCTTGTGTATTGATTTGCTCAGGGGCCTATAATGCTGCTAAAACGGCTGAGCATAGGGGCCCTAAAGCCCATGGGACACTAGCAAGCACAGTGTGCGCATAGCACTGGGAAGGATATTTAAAACATGGTAACTAGGACACCTACAGATTAAAAAAAATATTGTATTTTACTAAATTTCTTCCTTCATAATAAAAAAAAAAAACCTTGAGAAATGAAAAACAACTGTCCGAAATCAATTCTGTAAATTAAACAAGGAATCAGTTGAGAGAAACCGTTTAGGTTTTATTGTTCATTACAATCTCTGCAAGCCTAAAGGAGATTTTAAAAGAATATTAAAAAAAAAATTATTTTTAGATATTGATAGGGCATGGTGCATGTAATTAGACATGTATTAAGTGTCATTCAAATGTGCAATGGGAAATGACAAATATTTTATTGAAAATATTTTTTAGAATCGAATTTTTTTCTATTCAAAATTATTACTAATACCTTTCTATCTTGTTTATACTTGTGTATATATATATATATATATATATATATACACGTGTAAACACACCTGTATGTAAACACATTATATATATGTGTACCAAAACCTTAACATTTATGAATTTATAATTTTTCATTTATCTCAAAATCGACAACAATTGCGTTTTTATCAAGAGCTGTGAACCAATGGCCAACGTCGAAAATTTCCTGTCTATTTATAGTAATATGTTGCTGTGCTATATAAAACCTGTAGCATGACTTCTCCCTCATATTGCACTACAAAATTTATCAGCAGCGAAGTCGCATACTACTACACCTTTTAGTCTATCTATCTCAGCTACAGTAGTAGAAGTGAGTTATCCAAAATTCCATTTCTGCCGCTTCTCGTTGGCATCTCTTCCTAATCGTTCTCACAATTCTTTTAACTCAAGAATCTAACATCTATATTATATATATACACATATATATATATATATATATCATACATCTCAATCGGATCGAATCGAGAAGACTGAAGTAAAAATAATAGTGAAGAAAAGAGAAAGACAAAAAAAATTATAAATTTAATTGGACCTCCTCTCTCTTAATGTCACGATTGCTAACTTGTTTACGGCCGACAGACGGTAAGTCTGTGCAAAAAAATTGTCTGGCAGCGTGCAATAATGTAAAACAATTTCTCCCCCCCGCAAAACCATTTTCCTCTCTCACCCTTTTATTATTTTATTTTTGAATTTCACTTTTTCCATGTCTTGTTTTTGTATTTGAAGTCATGTGTAGCACAAAAAATGTTCTTTTTTTTATATGAATGCATTTCAGTTTTTTTTTCTGTTTCTCTTTCACTACATACCTCAGTTTTCAGGTGTGATTTAATGAATGGTGCTTTAATTGAAGACAGGTGCGTGTGTGTGTAATGAAGGTTTGATGCCTGATTTTTCATGTAAAACTTGTTCCCCAAACCATTTCCTTTCTTCGCCTTTTTAAATTCTCTTTTTATTTCTAAACGTTTTTAAGTGATTGGCTAACAAAAAAAAAAAAAAAAAAGATATGAATGTATTTTGATTAAACTTCCTTTTAATACATACCTCAATTTTCAGGTGTAACGAATGAAGATCAATTGTGAAAAAAAAAATGCGTGCGTGTAATGGTTTAATGTAAAAATTGCTTTATGTATTTGAATTATTTCATAGTAGATATGATAGGTTTGCTTGCAATCTAATATTTATTATCTCTCTCTCTCTCTCTACCTGTTTGTCTCTGGGGGGTATTTATGAAGCTACACCTGTGTGTAGGAATTTAAAGAAATGTTTGCTTCTATATCTGATAATTGGTTTCCATATCTCCAAAAATATTTCGTGTTTTCTCTTTTTTTTTAATTCTGAAAACGTTAGGTATAAAGTGTAAAATAGATTTACATTGTGTGTGTGCGATCATACATGTCTATTTTTACATGAATATAGTTTATATGCACTTGTAGAAGAAGAAAAAAAAATCTAATTTATGTATTCTATATATCCCGTGATGTTAAAACACTTGTTTGATATCTCAAAGGATTTTTTTATTTCCTATTCTGTTAATGTCATTTCGATTCTATGCCAACACAATGTTGAATGATAAATAATTTACATGCTTTACTGCGGTGTCTGCCTGGGAACAAAAGACTGGCCGAAGATAGCTTCCTCACTCATACAAACGAATGATTGCTGCATTATATACATACATACATGTGTGTGTGTGTGTATGTATTTATACACAGTTGTTTACATCAGCGTGTGTGTAGAGATGGTTTAACTTCACCTTTTTTGCTTCTATATTTGTGTAATTAAGTAAACACAGTGCGCTTGTGTGACATACGCTATGAAATATGTATTAACACACATTTATACAGCCATACGTGTTTATACTCGTATGCGAAACGCCGATCTAGCAATTTTATTAGTTTTATCACATATACGTTATTCAATTTATCTCCGAAATCAGTCTTGATTAGAAGCGTTCCAGACGTGACTATCCCGTAGTTTTTAAGGGTATATCCTACTCCATTATTCAATGTGTTCGACATTAGATTTAATAGTTTGAGTGATTTTGAGGGATATTCAGCTACTATATCTAGCGACTGGAATAAAAAGAAATACTTCTTCACTCGCTAGTGTTTTTTTCACTTTATTATTTAAATATTCCAGTTTATATGGCATTTTGTTGGTTTTGGAATCCAAAGCAATCAGTGCTATCTAGATTTATATTGAATGTGGGGAGACACATTCTTTGAAGGTGACGTGCCAAAAAGCCTCTACATAGTCGCTCGCCCTGCTAGAAATGTCAGTAAAATCCCACTCCAAAGCGCATCATAGCATATTAAAAAGGGTAAAAGGAATATATATTGAATAATGTAGGTATGTATATATATAAATATACAAAACGGACGGCATGGTCACGTTTTGATCCCCTTTAATCATAAATAGGTTTGATCTCTACAGATGACTTAGGGCTAAACATGCTCTAAAAAAAATAAATCCATCGTTCTATGTTCGATCACGATATTTGCCCTGTCTCTACTTTCACATGTATCCGGTGTGAAATTAAGCGATAATTTGGCTGCCAAACTTTCTAAATGTCACTCGTTTCCAGTGTATTTTATGATTTGCATTTCAGTGAACCACCTCTTTCTTCCTAATTATTATGATACTCTGTTGATAATGACACCTTGTATTATCAATTTCCTGTTGAATCTAAATATAGTTTTCATGAACGTTCTTATTACATTGCTCTGAAGAATACTTTACTACTATGTCTACGCCACTTTGAATTATATATTTTTTTTTGCCTGAATGAATTATAAATTTTTCTGGCGTGTATAGGTTGATGGATGCTTATTTTATTGGCGATGAAAAAACGTAACAATAGTGGAATCAAATCAGTCGATTGTTTCCTTCCGTTAGAAAATACATGTAGTTTGAATACAATTCATTGCTAGCTGTGTTGATTTGTTTAACGTTTAAAAAGATTCAAGAACATGAGCTTTGAGTTATGTTGTGTGTTTGATTTCAATTTTGATGTTTGTTGCCAGCATGAACCTGTTGGAGACGGGGAATCCCTTGAGAACCAACGGGGTGAATTGGAAATGTATAAACACCTGTGGTGGCTCACTTATGCACAGGAAAAATAACGAAGCTTTAATTTTATAGATTCATAGGTTAGAATATGCAACATTTTTTTAGCTTTAATGTTTTCTCTCTTTGATCTTTGAAAAGACATGGTGGTATTCAAATTTGAATGTTACCGAGGAGTTACCCACCCCTGTCCTACATGGCCGATCTAGCTGCTAGAAAGAGCAGCCAAATTTCTTTCAAATCACATTTTATCGTCTTCAGAAAAAAAAATGTTTGATAATGTTTTCTTAGATATCTTTAAAGATATGTTGCTCCTGGCTGGAACGCCTTTGATAATTAGTCTGTTTGTTTAAATGTGACCTGAGGTTAAACTGTGTCTATGCAGATCTAGTTCATTGCTTGTCAAACGAAACTGACTGCTTTTGACATTTTTTCCCCCATCGTCGAGTGTTATGCGACGTGTATTTCTTCTAATTGGACTTCATAGTCAAGTAGACACGTCTGCTTAGGTGACAGTTTGCAAAACACGGCCTTGAGACATTTTACATCCTTCGCCTATGCTCTTTCCTTTACCCTATACTTCATTTTCTCCGTTACCATCAAAAGTGCCAATGTTCTCACTGCTTCTAAAATGTATCACATAACTATAAAATAAGTTGGTGGGAATAATAAGCAAGCGCTTGTGTATATATTAGTTTCAAGGCTGGTTCTCACGCACAACTGTAGACAGAAAAAAAAATGTATGCAACAGTAACCTCTGACGAAACTACTATCTCCCGGAGGTGTTTTCTTACTGTGTTTAAAATAGGAAATCTTTTTTTTTTTTCGAAGCTTTGTTACTAAGCATCCTAATACATTATATTTGTCACCATTGATTTTTATTCGGATGACAATGTCATGAATAACACCACTTAACCTGTTAGCTTGTATGTAGATCGTTCTACATAATACATTCCACTACTTAGACCTGCTTTTTGTATATGTAACCTACGATGGCTTAACTACTAAAATGCAAATGGCATTAGACAATATATCAATGTGCTTATTTATAAAGTGTGAGATTCTAAAGGATATTTGGGGGTATCCTATAATTGTTAATAGTAGAACATGGGCATTTTTTTATCGTTGCCAGTCAAGAAGACTAAGATGGCAACGATATTTGAAAAATTTATAAGTCTTCACTTTATAAATCTATATATATTTTGTAACGGATTGAGAACCTACAATCCATTTTTTTTCTAATATATTGCCAAAAGACAAAGAAATTCTGTAACTTCGTAAAATTCGAAATTGGTATTTTTTTAAATGGGAAACAAGGTTATCAAGTGCTAGCGACTTCGTTTGGATTCCTAGTTCAAAGTGTTTTTCATTCACATCGCCAATGCTTTTGGAGACGAAGAAAATTGCTTCAACGTCCACCCCTACTTAATACACCCTCAAAATTTCATTTTCTTTCCTAAGGGAGGCCTAATGTATTGATTGAACAAGCATTTACCATTATAACATTGCCTTCTGATTCACTTGTAGCATGTTCGTTTTAATTTGCCCAAAGTTTCTTTTGGTGGCAAATTAACCACGTCGTAGTCTTTCACTAATAAACAAATCAAGAGAATGAATGAATAATAATGATGTTATTACCTAAAATCGAGTTCTGCTTGTTGACATGGCATTATGTAATTGCTATTGTGATAACGTGTCCGTTTCACTAACAGTAGTGCAAAATCGTATAGATAGGATTTAATGTATTTTCTATTTGACCAATATAGTTTGCTTTCTGAGAATATTCACATTTGATGGATGTAGTTGATAATTCTATCAGCAATCATTTCAAAAATGATTCATAAAGAAATATGTCAATTTTCTTGAATTTAGAGGAAGATCTGAAGAAGATTGATATAAGATGTTCAAATGTAGTAGTACAGGTGAATCTAAAACCCTAGTTTTCAGGTAATATGCCTGCCTGCTTGCTTGTAAGCCGAAAATATGCGAGATAAGTGGAAATCAATGAATTTAAATGGTATAAATAAGTAAAAGCGATAGTATAGCAAAATAGTTTTAAAGCACGTCACGGCAATATCGATTTCTTTATATTCACACATGGCCTCAAATCTATACATAACAAGAAATAATATAAATCCTAAATCGATGCTACGTCAGTTAGCTACTACCAGGAAACGAAACTAGTTTCAATTCGCTGGCCAGCTCTGATTTGAGAATATCTATTAGTAAAGCTGACCATCCCAAACATTTTTATCCTAAAATTACATTGTCCACTGTGTTCTTTTCTTTATTTTATTTGGTTTTAGCTATGATAGGGTGTGATTTAAAGATTTTACTGCTATTTCTTGCAAGACGAACGCCCACGTAGATATCCTGTGTTGAAGAACACAGTATACTTGTTAGTTTAGCCCCTAATCGGGGGCAAAGGCCTTTTCCTCGTGACCATCCCGTTCTTTTAAATAAAGTGTATCTAGGACTTACGCCCTTCGTTTTTGAGAGTCTTGTTTGAAAATTTGGATGCTGTGTTTAGCGGATCCAGTGACCCTAGGAACTGTAATTTAGTTGACGTTTGATATCTGGGTGTTAACAGGGTACGTGTAGTTTACTCAATATGCGTCACGATGACTCATCCTCAACACGAAACTAATTTTACTTAGTTATTTTCTTCTGTAGTTAGGATCAGCTAATTTAGTATTAAAGGTTCTTGGAAAGGTTCAGTTTTATATGAAGTAAGGAATTATCTAACGTCTATTTAAGCTTCGTTAGAGCACCTTGTCGGAAGATGAAAATATTCTGTAAATCGTTCGACCATTCGAATTTTTAGGTTGGCAGTAGTTACCTCCCTTGGAATATTTTTTCATTTATGTCTTAAATGGCTAATTATCAATTTTTCTTTTGATGTGAATTAGATTTGAAATTATAAAATAGAATTCGGTTAAAAAGATGAATATCGGAGGAGTAACTCAGGGTCAATTGACACGCACACACACACACTTTGTGGCTTTGTGTTCCAATACAGATCTTACTGCCAAAATGGATTACGAGTTTCTTCCAGCCAAGTTCCTTTAACTTGAAGCCAAGGAGAGAAGTAACACCTGCTAGGAAAAATATCAACTCTCTCTCAAATTGCATTTACTAAAATCAAGTAATATATATATATATAATAGTTGAAACATTTTATACTGTCTGGGTGAGATGGATGATGAGGGTTGTAACCTAGATTTAGGTCTGTTTGATCAGAGCTGACAGCTTCTGCTTGTCTCACTTATCTGCGATATGTAAGGCTTCTTGGTGGAAACTTAAATATGATTGATCAATTCAATTCCACATTGTTCATTTAAAAACTAATATGAAGTTAGTATGTGTTGTCTTATGTTAATGAATTGTCAATACAATCATTTTTGGGGTGGTTTATGGTTGTATTTAAACGAGTGTCCCTAGCCTCATGGCTGAGGATTTAAGGCCCTGAGGCACAATTACCGTTCCTTACCACATACTGTGATCTGAAACTGTTGTGCATGGCACCACTGGCTGTTCCTGTGTACCACATTTTTCTCTGGTTGAAAACTACAATGTGCACTCTGACATGCAGTGTTTTAATATTTGGGGTACATTGTAGCAGACCCCCTCTTTATTTTTTTATGTCTCTTGGCCACTGGTTCTTAACTTTATTTTTTTGTAGTGCTCCCTTTTAAGTAATCATTCCCTCCATTGCCCCCACCTAAGTAGCAAGTGAGGTATCATGACTAAGCTAACTTAACATGGATGATAATTTATAAATTTTATTTTAAAAATGGATTCTATAAGCTTTTAACAGTGAAATGATAAATTAATGAAGACAAAACTTGTAAATTTTCTTTATACATTGCAAGTTAATGCCTTGTCTGTGCCTGAAGAGATCCAGCTAGAATTTTCTTTCTCAGGTGGAGCAACTGTGTAGGTTCTACTACCTGCTAGAAACAGCAGTCCACTACTTAGCGCTCATCTTATTTTAATAACCATTACTATTTTTAACAATGTATAACATAATCACTACTATAGGTAAAATTTAAGTGTATCGTGTTGCCTCACCATTGCCTTTGACATGCTCAGCATCCCCTTGCGGGTGGTACTGCCCATGTTGGAAACCTCTGCTCTTGGTCAACGACTCAAATTCCTTGTGTATTGAACATCCAAAAATGTTGGTGCCCTTGCAGAGTTAAAGATTTAGAAAAAAAAAATTGTAGATCCTATTTTTATCGTTTCCATGTATATTAAAAAGTATTATTACGAACTTTGTAAAAGCTTAAACTTTTTTAAATGTCTGTAGAGTGCTCCTAGACAAACTCTGCAGTACATGGTTTGAAGAACTGCCTTAGATATTGGTGGGGAGAGAGATTGGTGGATAGACAATGGCAGTTGTTCAGTACTTTTGGATTTCTGTGTGTTAATGAAGCTGCTGTTCTGTTTTTGTCTGGACTGAGTAGGAGGAATTGTATGTTATGGTGGTGTTAATTTTTTTTTTTTTTTGTGGGGGGGGTGTTTGTGAATGAAACATTGTTCTAGCAGAGCAATATAACTACTACCATCCTATAGATTAGTCTCTTCTTTATTGTCTTAGATTACTGCAACTGATGACATACATCAGGCCTTCAAAAAACTTTAACAATTACATGCTAGCAATAAAAAGTTACGCATTCCTGGGAAGAAGTTAAATGTACTTATCGTATTGAGGTTTGAATAACATTGTCGCAATGTAGTTAAGATTTTAGTTACAAAATAAAAGAATCTCGATCAGCAGCAAGCCTTGTAGAAATGGTGTAGAAAGTGTGGTTTTTAAGTGTTTGCTAATGATGAGCCCCTTCACTTATGAAGAGTTAATAGAACTTCAAGGTTCTAATGCAGATGGTGTAGGTGAGAACCTCCCACCTTTACCTCAAAACTGGTTTTAACGAGATATCTGAAAGCATTAGTAAAATAATGTTGGTTTTAGAAAATCAGCCAAATTTTGAATAAAGCTTGGAAGTTAGGTTTATTAGAAATTGTTATTTATGGGAAAGAGTTGTTTGTAAAAGTATAAATTTAGCAACCGGGAATACCATGTTTTTCCATACATTCTGTTTGTTGTATAAACTGAAAGTATGTATATATTTTTTATATTTTGTTTTTACTTGTTTCAATCATTAGACTATGGCCATGCTGGGGAATTTTGAAGAATTTTTAGTTGAATGAATTGACCCCAGTCCTTTTTTTTTTGTTTTTAAGCTTGGTGCTTACTCTATTGGTCTTGTTTGCTGAACCACTAAGTTACGGGAGCATAAATACACCGACACTGGTTGTACAATGGTGTAGGAGACACACAGACACATAGATATATATGATAGGCTTCTTTCAGTTTCTGTCTAGCAAATCCACCTGAGGCCATAGTAAAAGACACTTGCCCATGGTGATGTCACACAGTGGGACTGAACCCAGAACCTTATCCCCAATAAGACTAGAAAGTTCTCTAGTGTGTGTAGGTGTGGGTGTGTTTGATGTGGCCGATGACAGTACCACCTGATTGGCACTCGTGCCAGTGGAACGTTAAAAGCACATCCGAATGTGATCGTTGCCAGGGCCATGGATTGGCTCCTGTACCGGTGGCACGTAAAAAGTACCATTCGAGTGTGATCATTGCCTTACTGGCAGATGTGTCTGTGGCACGTGTAAAAAAACAACATTCAAGCGTGGTTGTTGCCAGTGCCGCCGGACTGGCTCCCGTGCAGGTAGCACGTAAAAAACACCTTTTGAGTGTGGTCGTTTCCCAGAACCGTCTGACTAGCCCTTGTGCCAGTGGCACGTAAAAGCACCCACTACACTCTCGGAGTGGTTGGCGTTAGAAAAGGCATCCAGCTGTAGAAACTTTGCCAGATCAGATTGAGCCTGGTGCAGCCTTCTGGTTCACCACTACTCAATCAAACCATCCAACCCATGCCAGCATGGAAAGTGGACGTTAAACGACGATGATGATGACATAATCTTTTTTTATATAGGAATTCTGTTTGAATGTGGAACTAATTTCAGTTCTAAAGATTTATTGTCCGAAGTTATATTGTAAATGAACATTTTTTATAATTAGCTCACGTGTTTACTGTTGTATGTTTGTCTTTAATTGCTTAGTCAGAGGAGGGAGGGTAAGCAACCATGACTTTTTTTTCTTTCGAACTTGTTGGGGAAGGGGAGGAGAAAAACAAGGTTCATGGTTTGTGACTGTAAGAATCAGTGAGTTGATACAGGGTGTTCGGGCTAAATTTGACAGTTTGCATAAAAAGGAAAGAAAATTCAGTATCCCATCCAAAAATTAAAGTATTTTAGAAAATCAAATATTAACTAGATTATGGCTGGGAGAGAACAGTTTAATCAGAGTAGCCATCCTCAGCTTCCACCAAGATGGCTCTGGAACCTGGTGCAAGCATTCTTCATTGTATCCTTGGAGAGATCTTTGAACACCTCTTTGATCTTGGCTGTCAGCACTGCCTTGGTGTTGCACACAGAACAGTTGGTGTCTTTCTCAACTGCACCCTACACATAATTAATCCATGGGGTTACAGTTGAGGTTAATTAGGGGACCAGAAATTGAGGCTGATTTTAAGTTGTAGAAATTCTCTGACAACCACTTCTGACTCTTTCCTGGAGTGTGGCAAGGAACTGAATCCTGCTGCCACACATATGGCCATCCAGCAGATATTTGAGCTTGAATGACATCACCTTCACTGGAGCACCCCCCCCCCCCCCCCGCCAAAGACCACCACCTTCTTGCTGGCCACAGCTTCGTAGTTTCCATTGCAGCTGTCTTATAACCTTAAGTGTTCACAGAGTATTTGAATAGCAGTCATAATGTTACCATTTTGCTACTCGGTGCAAATCGTAATGATACAGGTAACTCTCTTCCAATATTCAGGTGGTTTTCAGTCCTCCATGTCAAGCTAATTTTTTTTTAAAACTTCAACTTTTAATCTTTATGCTCTCCAACACCTTTGACTGTTCACCAATGCATCATCAAGCTGTTTCCAAAACCCCATATATTATGAGAGATCTGATCAAAGTGCTTTTGACTGTGGATTCCTCCAGAGTCAGCCATGTGCCAGATGGTGGTGTTAGATCTAGGGAAAATATTCTGTGGTGCCCCAAAATATTTTTTTATATTCAAAATTTACTGATATAGCACAGATTTAAGTGATTCTTTTTATCCATGCAAGTCAAATCAATTGGTCTTGGATCTCAGCCAATGTATAGGTATTCATCATTTTTATCATCCAGTTCCCCATGCTCGCACGGGTCAATTCAATTATATTGAGACAGATTTTCTCTGGCCAGATGCCCTTCTTGTTACCAACCCTCACCCATTTCCAGGCAAAGTAATATTTCCCCAGGGTCAGGCATAATTTTCCAGAATATTGGAAATGAATGAAACAGTGATGCTCATTTATGACTTTCACCTGGAGGTCAAGTGGAGAACACTCTCTCGCAACACCCATATACTATACACTTCTTTCAGTTTCTACTGAAAAGTCTTTGGCCAGCCTGGGGCTTTTGTGGAAGGCACTTGCCCAAGATTCCAAACAGTTGACTAAACCTGAAACCGTGTGGTTTCAGATTTAATCACACAGCCATGCCAACAATGTATGGAGATACATTTCATATCTGTCCCTCCTTTAGAAATGCATGGAAGTTAGTGGGTGTAATCAGCCATATTAAGTATTATTTCTTGAAAGGTGTTGTATTTCAGAGCTAATCAAGAAGGGTGGAGTCTTTAAGGGAAGCAAGTATTGATTGTGCTGTGAGGTAGTGTTTAATTTGCTGAAATTTTCTTTGACCTTCATCGTGACTCAGACTGGAAATGAAGTTTGTGTGAAATTTAATACTGAAGTTAAAACAAAAAGGTTAGACATCTGACATTATGACTTAAATATCTGTTCCCCAGTGCATATATATATATATATATATATATATATATATACGCACACACACACTTCTCAAAGTAACTTGCCATTTGCTGTTTAACTATTGCAGTGAACTTAGTCATATCTGCAGGGGCTCTGAAGTAATAATTTTGTCAAGTGTTTTAGTATTGCATATATTTTTTGGGTGGATGTATATATTTTTTTGTCCTCCACAGGAAATTGTTTGCTTGCGTGTCCCAACTTTTATTTTGCTTCCTTCAACTTTATATATCAACATAAGCAAAAATGACATCTTGGAACCCATAGCAGAAACAAGCTTTGGTAATGTGATAACCTGGGGAACATTGGTATCAAAAATATTCAACTTAAAAGGAAAAAAAAAACTTTGACTTTAACTAGGTCAAATATTAAACTTGACCTAAACAGGAATTCGGAATAATGTTATTGCTTTATACCTGCAAGATAGGGCACATTATTTCTGTGCCTGTGTTTCTGGGGGTTGGTTCTTTTGTTTTACTCCTTAAGGTCAAGTACTTATTAATTGCGTGACTAGTTTTATCAAGTGTTCTTACCACTTGAGAATTAACTAAAGCATATTAATATTCCTTTCTTAAGAGTACAATGCATTTGTTCTTTTAAATCAAAAATTTTTCTCACTTTGTGGAGAAATTACTCATAACTATTCAAGTTAGTGTTGAGGCCAAAAAATAATTCTAGAATTCAAATGCTCCTAGTGGCAAAATTGATCCCTAAAGAGTAATTCTAGGTGGATCTCATGGAATTTGTTGCTTGCTGGGTTGATTCCTTAGAACTGAATTCCATACTTTCAGAAGACCCTTGTTTTTAGTTTTGTCTGACATCTTTTGTTAGTCAGTGTCCTTTGCTATTTCATAATGTTAGTCATCATAACTCTTTTAAATCTTTGTTTTTTTCTTCTCCATGCTGCCTTGGGTTGAATTTGTCCATTCCCTCATAGTGTCAAACACTTGGTGCAGTCCATTGTCATCAGATACGCTCAATGACAAAGAAAACTTACCAAGATTTGTTTGGTATTGTTTTATTGCTCGATGCCCTTCAAATTGCTATCCATTGCATGGCTTGGACTGAGTGCTGTTCCATCACATCATCAGAACTACGGTTGTCTGACAGCACTAAAGATCACCTCTCCACACTGCATTAGTCCTTGCTCTCTTTGCTAAGTTGCCTTATTGATCCACTTTGTTTAATCCAGCTCACCACTTTTCTTTTCTGATTGTAATCTTTTTCTTTATTCATGCTTACACTTAAGTTGGTCTGTTCCAATATACTTTTCTATCATTTGTTCCCTTGTGAGGCCACATTGTTTCACTGGACATAGTCTACAGTCGATATTTATATTTTTAGATTGTCTTTGCAGTCAATAATATAATCTGTGTGCCATATGTTATCAGGTTTGTTTTGACACCAAATAGTGTGTGTGTGTGTGTGTGTGTTCAGTAAGCAATACCACATGAAAATAGATTTCTTCTGAAATGACACAATTTTGTTTGAAGAATAATCAATTTGAACCGGTTTCTATTTACCTTTCAAGTATTTTTTTACCTCTGATATAGAAGATAAAGTTGATTCCATTTGGACTTGGACTTAGAGAAATATTTGCCTCAATATCTCTTGGTGTAAAGGTTGGCACTGGACTCTGAATCCAGCAATCCAAGTTCATGTCATGGTGAAACTTTATGTATAATTGACACGGGCATGGCTGTGAGGTAAGCAGCTTGCTTCTTGACCACATGGTTTCAGGTTCAGTTACATAGTGTGGCATCTTGGATAAGTGTCTTCTGTAACACTATAACCCTAGGCTAAGCTTGTAAGTGAATTTGGTAGATGGAAACTGTGGAAGACCATCATAAAAAGCACCCAGTACATTTTGTAAAATGGTTGGTTTTTGGATGGGCATCTTGTCATAGAAATCTTGCCAAAAGACAAATGGAGCCTGGGACTGCTCTCTGGGCTGGCCAGCTCCTGTTAAACCATCCAACCCATACCAACATGGAAAATGGGCATTAAATGGGGTGTGTTTGTGTGCGTGCATCATTGTCATGTCTCTCTAACATAGTTGTTTGGCAAAAGTGATTGATGAAATGAGTATGAGACTTAAAAAAAAAAAAATCAAGTACAGAGGTTGATCTGTTTAACTAAAACCCTTGAAAGCTGTGTCACAACATGGCTGCAATCCAATGACTGAAATAAGTCTATCTTCAAAATTAGTCCTGTCTCAAATCTGACGTGGGTAATCTTGTTTCAAAGTTGATAATGACATCATTTAGTGCCTTTATGGACACCCTTGTCACCAATCACTTTATAGCATTAGGTGCATTTTATCCTGCTATTGGTGCTGGTGGCTATTGCCAGGATTAAAATGCCACCCTCTTCTACATTATCAGTTTTATTCCATTACTATTCTTTCTAGAAAGGTTACTTTGTCTGTGGCCAAGAAGCAATGTCTCGGTAGTGTCAGTGTTGGCCTGAGACTTCTGAGATTTTTTGTCCTCTACTAATTTCGGCCTTCAAAATCCTCGTTGTGTGACCATCACTCTTCATTGTCACAATAGTTGTTGCTTAACCCTTGATCATACTTTTCTGATCAGAAGACACTCCAGCCATAAACATCATCATCATCATTGTATTCAGTGTGATTAAGACTATCATCTAATGTCGTCTCTTTAACACGGTGGCGAGACTTGGTTGCTATTTCTAGCAAGTGGAACAACCACATAGTCCTCCTTCATTGATTTGTAAATCAGATTTCCACACAAGCAGACTGTAATATCCTGTGGTCATACTGCTTGTCATTTCCTTGTGTTTTCATCCTCTGTTGATGCCTTTCCTTCTACTTTTAATGAACCCATTAAGATAGTCTCTAAACAGTCACTTGAGCTTCAAGAAACAACAGCTAAAGCTCCCTCATCACACCACCCTTAAAAACTGGATGGTTACAGTTGGACATGTCCTTTAATCATATCTGTTTTGATTAGCTAACTTGGGCCTGAAGAACAATTTCAATATTTTATGTAGTTCTTTACTTCTCCAAATCCTGTTCACTCCTGTATGCATTAAGGCTGTTTTTCTCATAGGAAAAGGTACGGAGGTGTTGTAAGGGTTGCGAAGTGAGTGGACAAATCAGCATGCTTTATAAAAGATGGTTTTGAATTGGTATAACCCCATGATGAAGAAAGAATTATACAAATGTAAAATTTAGTCTTCTCTTTGAGTCTGTGTTTGGGGATTTCACCTTTTGTTGGGGCTGCTGTTTGTCACAAGATAGAAATGAAGGGTGCATGCAGGGGGACAGTAGATCCCTACTTTATAGCAGAGGTAGATGAGTGGCGCATAACATCTTGTCCAGTTTTCCCAGTTGCAGGCTCTTGGATCTTTGTGTACCCCTAGTTACTAATAGCCAATTCCATCTTAGCAAGAACCTTACTGCACTGAGGTATAAATCATATTACTGTTTCCATAATGCATAGCTTTATAGATATAACCACAGAAATTCTTTGAATTTTCATTATATTGTCTACAACTTTTTCTTTGCTATTGCTTCCATTTTTGCATTAGTTAATGCAGATTGCATTCTTGATAAGAGAATCACAGCAAATTGAGACGGAGGATTAAGGATTTTTGACTGAGAGTAAGTCTAATTTGTGGAATTTGGTAAAGAATTGTTATTAGAATCTAAATATTTTCTTAAAATCTTTTACTGGCTTTCTTCATTGCAATGATGTCATTCTGTGGTGGGGCATCATCTTCAAAGATTTTAGTCTGTCTAGACCCCTGACAGTCATCCACTCGAAAACTGGAGAATGGTAAAATGTGTTTTGACATAATTGGAAGCAAATTGAAACTTATATTGACATGTATTTACTGATGTGTGTATACCAACATAAATATTTCTGTAAATATAAATTTATATTCATGCAAATATCTGTACATATGCACACACGAGTATGTACATATCCATACGTGTGTGTGTGTGTGTATCATCATTATTGATTAACGTCCGTTTTCCATGCTGGCATGGGTTGGACGGTTTGTCTGAGGTCTGGAGAGCCAGCGACTGCACCAGGCTCCAATCTGGTTTGGCAGAGTTTCTACAGCTGTATGCCCTTCCTAACGCCAACCGCTCCGAGAGTGTTGTGGGTGCTTTTTATGTGCCACCGGCACAGGAGCCAGTCAGTGGGTACTGGTATTGGTCACAATTGGTTGGTGCTTTTTACAGACATTTCAATCAATATGTATACACACACACAGCCCTGACAAGTTTCTGTTTTAAATTTCCTTCATAATGCTTTGTCCAACCCGAGACTACACCAGAAACACTTAGTGAAGGTGTTGTACCAGTGGGATTGAACCTGCTACTGTTTTGTTACATAGCAAACTTACTTTCTTAATTTATTCTTGATATTGTGATAGTTGATGTAAGCTCACAAATGAGCTTATGTTCTGTATTTGCATTGCATTCCTGTTGTTGTTTTAATACCGTATTTTCTGACATAGATGTCAACATAAATATATAAACCTTCAAACATTGCCACAAGTTTTCTAAATCCTATATTTCACATGAAATTTTCGGACCTCCAAAATTGTCTTGGATATGTCTCCCTTCTTTTGACTGCAAATTTTGGTCTGAAAAAACAGTATTAATTTTGCCATGTTGGTACATGTGGAGCAGACAGTTTTTCCAGTTTGATTCTGTGTCATGTCTTTGAGTTATGATATTCTTAGATTTTAAATATCAGTCTTGCTTCCTATGTTTTGAGGGCTTCCTCTGCAGAGTCTATTTTATCCATGTACCACATGACACATTTTGCCCCATCAGGTATCATACAGTCACTTTTTCATCTCCATATCAAAAGCTACATGTTGCACAAAGACATATCTGCCAAACATCCCTCAAATTACATCATACCACTTTGGAAAGAGTGATACAGTTATTAATTTGATTCTAGATATGCATTGGTCATGACTGGAACACCACTGGTGATTGGTCTGCTTTAACAAGGCTGAACTGAGACAAAACATTGGCTTATGTCTTTTAGCCCTCCCTGAAACCACTCTTGGTTCTATGATACACACTTCCATCAAATGTCGTGTTAATTTCTATCTCAATTCTTTCTCCTGTCGACACAAGGGCCTGAAATTCTCCAGGAGGTGGCTTGTAATTACATTGACCCCAGTACTTGGCTAGTACTTATTTTCAAGACCCCCCCCCCCAATGATGAAAAGCAAAGTTGACTTTGGTGGAATTCATACTTGGCACCAGCTTAATAATAAGTTATCTTATTAAATTTATTATTTTCAAAGTTGATTGAAACAAAGAAAATATATTTCAATAGAATTATGGTAACAGAAGGTTTAATAGGTTAGCTAGCAGTAGGAATATGTTGGTAATTTCCCACATGCATTTGGTAAATTATTTTGGAATTCCGCTACCCTCTGCTTTATAGGCATATAGTATAACACTTCAGTGTAATTTGAATTGTGTGTGTTTAAGTACTGTAAGCAAGAAAATATAATTCTATACAATTGCTTAGTATTTGGCCAATTTGTTGGATTCTTTTTCTACCAATCCTCTTTTATAAGGTAGCAGCAACATATTTCACCTCTCCTATTAGAACTGAAGGAGTTGCAGCTTGTGGTGTTGCTAGGGTTTTGGACATCTCTCAGCTTGTACCCCTACCAGTGCTGTGTCTATTGGATGAAACCTTCTCATTACTGTCCACCTGTGCATATTAATTTCTGTAAAATCTGAAAACCCTCTATTTGGGGCCGAGATCAAGTTCTTTTTGGTCAAGAGAAAAAGGCAACAAGGTAATCCAGTACTCTTCTCATAAGTCTGATTACTGGCCAGTGTAGAGCAGGTCATCTTGTTAATATTAAACTCTTCATCCTCAGATAGCCACTGTTATGTGGATATCTTGTTCAACTTCTGTGAGTGTTAATCAACAATTATGGCTCATGGTCTTTAATTACTGTATATAGAACACTGGAATTGTGTGTGTGTGTGTGTGTGTATAAAATGTAAAAGAAAATTAGGTTCAGTTATTGTAATATGTTTGTTAGCTCCCTTTTACCAATTCTATTCTGTCCTTTAAAGCCAAACTATGTCAGTCTTACTGCCTTAGTCTTTTTTTAATTCTTACCATAGGATGTTTGTTCTTTTATGATTGTATCAGACCATCAGTGTGTTCTCGATGAAATTACTGTATTTTCTTTATCATCATCATCATCATCATCATTGTTCTTTAATGTCCACTTTTCCATGCTTGCATGGATCAGACAGTTTGTTAGGTGGATTTTCCATGGTTGGATGCCCTTCCTGTTGCCAATTCTCACCTGTTTCCAAGTTATATAATATTTCTCCATGGCCAGACATGTCTGAGAAAAGTGGAAATGAATGGTACCACTACTTGATGGTGTCACAGCATGGTGTTAAGGGAAGTTTCTGTTTACCAAATCCACTCAGAAGGCTTTGGTCAGCCTGGGGCTATAGTAGACACTTGTGCAAGATGCCATGTAGTGCGACTGAACCTGAAACCATGTATTTATTTTGTATAACTAATTAGAAATAGAATTGTCTGTAGCATTTGTTCCTGTTTATACCTTTTCATAGAACTCCAATAAATGGTGTCTGAGATTTGAGGTTCATTGTTACTTATCAGATGTAATGAATTCTTCTGTAAATGCTTTTTCTTTAAATTTCCTTTCTATAGCTTCCAATGCTATGTCTCTGTCCAGTTACCATCACTTGCTGGTTCAAAGAGCATGTTTTCCTTAGAATTGTGTCATCTCCTTGGTTCTAAAATTAAAATTCTTAACATTAAATACAATACCTGTGTTCAGACAAGCAAATGATAAAGAATCAGTAGTTTTTTATTTTTTATCCAAATTGGTTACTGGGCTCTTAAAATTTTCAATGAGAACATAAGCCTTGATATTAAAGAAATGCAATTTATGGACAGCTTTTTCCAGTCTGGTACATGAGTACTAGCAATGTGAATATCAGTTTTTGGCAAACAGCCAAAAATTCTAGTTAAGATTTTGGATTGAACCATTTAATCTTTTCTAACTATAGCCAAGAAGCGCAGGTACAGGGGATGGCTTTCCTGGGCCACCTAGTTGACATGCATGTACACAGGACAAAACCTCTTGCTGATCCAATATCCCAAAATTTAGCAAATGTTTTCACCTCTTCTGTTGCAGTAGCAACATTCCAGTTCACTTGTATGATTATTTATATCTTGTTAGAGCAAGAATGCTGAGGGTGCAGTGTATGTAGGAAAGTTATGGGTATTGCAATGGCTTTAATATATTTTAAAATTTCATTTGAGGAGAGGCGGTGCTGAAAGGATTGAAGTGAAGTTGATCTCAATATGATTTGAACCCAGATTGCAGAAATGGAACAAATACAAGGCATTTTATTTGATGCAGTATGACTTTGTTGTTTCCCTACCAATGTCAGTTTGCCATTTGCATACTTTTGGTTCAGCCTACAGAATGTAGTCCTATCCATTATCCCTAAATATTTGTGATGGCTACTTGGATTTTTTTTTCTTCCATCTTGACATTTTCTGAAAGAAGAGGTGGGGTAATATAGGTGAATATCCCTGTCCTTATTTTTAGGCTGTTACAAATATTGATTTGTAGAGATTTGAATATTTGTGTTAGAGATTTGAATATTTGTGTTATATATATATATATATATATATATATATATATATAAAACACAAATATTCAAATCTCTACAAATCAATATTTGTAACAGCCTAAAATTGGCTTACCAATTATTTTTGTTGGTAGTTAATTTATAATATATATATATATATATATATATATATATATATATATATATATACATACACACTGAAGCTTTCCTTATAAAAGGAAGATGTAATAACATGGTGAAAAAATGCTTTATTCTGACATTCTGTATTCTATTCTATAATATATTGAGTGAAAGTTCTGATTTTTTAACTTAGCTTTATGCATGCAAGTAGCCAGCAGACACAATGTCTGCCTGACATTAGCTATTAAATATATGCATATACACATATATGCTCACAGTTATGAGTGTATATTATTTGATTCATAACGTCACAGACTATTATTGGTTTGAGATTTCTCTTTAACTTGGGTGGCTATATACATACCCTTATATCATCATCATCATTTTAATGTCTGCTTTACTTGTATGGGTCAGATGGAATTGTAAGTCATATTTTCTCTATGGTTGGACATGTTTCCACAGAATATTGGAAATGAAGGACACTGCTTGAATGACAATGACACATGTTTACAACTGTTGTACACATTCCTGGCAACTGATATGTATATATCAATTGCAGGCAAGACTCACAGTATTTCATTTTGCAATTATAATATACTACCAAGTATGTTATACCTGTGCCGGTGGCATGTAAAAAAGCACCGGACTTATTTTGTTGGCTTCTTTCTCCAAACTGCTAAATTACAAGGATGTAAAGACACTAACACTGGTTGTCAAGCAGTAGTGGGGGACAAACACAGACTCACACAAAGATATGTGCATGTGAAGGCACATGGCTTAGTGGTTAGGGTGTTGGACTCCTGATCGTAAGATTATGGTTTTGATTCCTGGACCATTGTGTTTTTGAGCAAATCACTTCATTTCATGTTGCTCAGGTCACTCAGCTGGCAAAACAGTAATCCTGTGACCGACTGGCATCCTGGCCAGGTGGGGAACATATACGTCGTGGAAACCAAGAAACTGGTCCTATGAGTCTATATGACTCCGAACGGAGCTTTATATTGATGATTGTGTGTGTGTGAGAGTTCATTTCAGTTGCCATCTGCCACATCCAATCACAAGGCTTTGGTCAGCCTGAGGCTATAGTAGAAAACACTGAAGACACCACACAATAGGATTGAACCTGAAACCATGTGGTTGGGAAGCGAGCTTCTTACAACACAGTGATTCCTGTGCCTGATATTTTGGCAAAAATCTTTGTAAAACTATGCTGGAAATAGCCAAGCTGGTGAGTTTACTGCTGAAATGTTAAACTTGGGCAAATTTTCAGTCAACTAAATTTGTAGTAAATAAACATTGGTCTGAGGAATGTAGTGTGATCCTATTTTGGCAAAATTCCTGTCTTCAAGAAAGGGCTTTGTCCAGAAGGCCAGTACTCTCATTGTGCCATGCATACCAAGTTAAATTCACACACATATTTACTTCATTTGTGGGTACAGGTGTAACTGTGTGGTTAAGAAGCTTGCTTTGCAACCATGAGGTTTCAGGTTCAGTTCTGCTGTATGGCACCTTTGGTAAGTGGCATCTATTGTAATCCTGGGCTAACCAATCCTTGTGAGCAGATTTGGTAGACTGAAACTTTGTGGGAGCCTATCGTGTGTGTGTGTGTGTATATATGTCACCTCTACTGGTTACAACTGGCGTTAGCTTGTTTGTCTCTCTATGACTTAGTGGTTTGGTACAAAAAGACTGATGGAACAAGTACCAAACTTTTAAAAATAAGTACTGGAGTTGATTTGTTCAACTGCATCCTTCAATGCGGTGCCCCTTTTTAGCTGTAGTTCAGTGACTGAAACAGAAAAAGATAGTCTAACAGATGGTGAGGTTAGGAAAACTTTCTGCATCCCAGTAGATGGGTGCAAGGGATTCTTACCGAGTTCAACATTGATGGCTTTCTCTCTCATGTGGAACAGCCAAAGAAATTATTTTAAAGAAATCTTCAACCTAAATACGATTGAATTGAAAAATACAAAACAAATAATCAAAATCTATAAATTTGTAAGAAGTCTTGAAGGTGGTGAACTGGCAGAATTATGAGCCTTTCAGATAAAATGCCCAATGGCTCTTACTTCTGCCTCTTACATTGAGTTCAAATTCTGTTGAGGTTGATAAAATATATACCAGTTATGTATTAGGGTTGATGTAATCAACTTGCCTCCTCCCCTCAAAATTGCAGACCTTGTGCAAAAATTAGAATTTATAGTTTTGTTTTGAAAGCTTAACCTAGAAGCTGTGGAAGAGTTATTTCGTGTCTAACTGAATATTACAATCATTTTAAAATCAGAATGACAAAAATGTTATTTTCTTGAACAAAATATAGATCGTGTCCTTCTATTGATTTAAAGTAGGTTGACTACTTAGTTATATTTAATAATTGTCAAACACTATGTAACATTATGATGTTGATGTGTTTGTATTGGGGAAAATATTGATATCTAAAATGGGCACAAGGCTACATTTTTTTTAATTTTGTAGAAGCTCAATGTCAGCTTCTGAATGTTTCTTATGAAACAATTTGTTTCAGCTTGCAATAGTTAACTGGAATATTAAGGGTATCAACAGCAGTTTCAGAGGTCCTGTGAAGACCATGGTTACGGAAGAAGATATTGCTTTGGTTTCATCATAATCATTAAGAACTAACATTTTTATGGACTTATGAGGACTTAGCTCTGACTGCAGCACTAAAACCTGAAACTTAAAAAAATTTACATAGAATTTTTGTTCTGTAATATGTCAGGGAGTTTTCCAAGTCCTTACTGGGTGATATAATTCAGTATGGAGAATAAAAATGACCTTTGACTGTTGTTCATAAATTTGTGCAACAAAGAGAATGAATTTAAGAAAAAATATCCAACAGCTTTTGGACTGTCTAAATTATGAGCTCCTGTAATGTTAAGCTGTTTTGATTTTTGCTATAGACATATTGTTGTTAATTTATATCATCCATGTTTCCATGCTTGCATAATTTAGATGAGGTTTATTGAGGCAGATTTCCAATGGCTGAATGCCCTTCTTGTCACCAACTCTCACTTGTTTCTAAGCAAGGTAATATTTCCCCATGACCAGACATATTTTTGTAGAATGTTGCAAATGAATAACAACTGCTTGTATGGGGGCTATGTCTTTTCGTCCGACGTCACTTCGTCAAATGTCTTTTCGTCCATGTCTTTTGGTTCCAGATCTTTTTGTCCAACAACAAATCCTATCAATAAAATTCTCAACGATTATTTGATTTGATGTGCACCTTGTTTTTTAAAGGGTTTATTTAAAATTGGACATAAAGTCACACAAAAGCCATCATCGGTACATGCTGTAAAGTGGTTGGTGTTAGGAAAGGCATCCAGCTGTAGAAACCATGCCAAAACGGACATGAAGCTTGGGGCAATTCTGTTGCTGACTAGTTCCTTTGAAACTGTCCAACCCATGCCAGCATGGAAAACGGACGTTAAATGATGATGAGACTGAATGCAAAATTCTTGATGTGAACTTCCGTGTTGAAATCAATTGTATTGGTGTGATTACCCTTCTGAGATATAGTTTATATTTACACATTTTTGAGCAGGCATGGCTGTGTAGTTAAATTTGCTTCTGGGTTGTTTTGGATTTCAATCCTGCTGCGTGGCACCTTTTCGGCAAGAGTTTTCTACCATACACACATGTGTATATATGTTTGTATCTCCTTCTCTTGACAACATGTGATAGTCATGAATGCCACTGTTAAACTAGTGATGTCATTAACTTTGTCTTCCATGGGAACATATGCAGCCGGGAGAAAAATTGCCTTTCTTGGAAAACTGTACAATAAAATGTTATTGAATGCAGCTACATTGGTGCTTAGCATGTTCTGTAGTCTTCAGGGTTTATTTTTTGATATATTTTCCTCTTAGTTTTCTAATTTGTGGCTAAAATCTATTCAAAGCCTCAATGTTTTTGTTGCACAAAGCATTATTTTTAGATGACATTAAAGATGTGCCAATGTGTTAAGCAAGATAACTATTTAGATGAATGAGCATTGATGCTGAATTTCTCTATATATGAAGAACATCAAATTTTGTTGACCAGAGTTGGTGAAAATGTGGGGAAAAAGCTATTTAGAAGTGGGTTGTCCTAGATTGAGCAAGGAACGTTTTTTTTTTTTTTTATTTATGAAGCATCTAAAACTACACTAGCTTTTTTTCTTTTTTGTTTTTTTACAATTAGTTGTAATTTGAGAGATTTAAATGCTATTTTTAACAACTTGATTGCATACTCTCTATTAGACTGTGGAAAAAATAATGTAATTATTCAGCTTTTGCAAGTTAAATGATCTTGGCTGTTTAAATGGTCTGTTTGGTGCAGGTTTCTTCATGATGATAGAACAAGATATAATAAAATCATATATAATGGATAATAAATTAGAATCAAAGAGATTAGTAATGGTCTGTGTAGCCCACCTGAAACTTCAAAACTTGATTCACTTCATAGCATAGAAACTAACTCAATTTCTGTAAATTTTATTGTGTTTACACAGCTTACTACCTCCATTTTAATTGCTAGTAGAGACACTGTATTTTGCTTTGAAACCACAATACACTACCAAGTATATTGAAGGTTTATAACTCAAAACTGTCCTACTTTTTGTGTTAGTAGTATGATACAATCACTTTATCTTTACAGGTTTTTTTATAGGATTTAGAGCCAGCACTGAAGGTGATGTTTTGTACACAAATACATCTATGTAAACAATGCAATCAAAGATAGAAAAATAGGTAAAGGGTGTATGTGCATATTTCAGGAGTTTGTCGCTCCTTCTTCAGGACCACATCCAACCTTAACCATCCACAAATCATCATTTGTTGTCTGTTGTCCATGCTGGTATGGGTTGGACGGTTTGATCAGGCTGGCACGCTAGAAGGCTGCACCAGACTCCTGTCCAATTTGGCGTGGTTTTCTACGGCTGGATGCCCCTCCTAACGCCAATCACTCTGAGAGTGTAATGGGTGCCATATGTGTGACACTGGTACGGGTGCCATTTGCGTGACACCAGGGTGTATTTACGTGCCACCAGCATGGGTGTCAATTTGCGTGACACTGGTATCTGCCACAATTGCGATTTTGATCAGCTTGATGGGTCTTCTTAAGCACAACATAATGCCAAGGGTCTCGGTCATTGCCTCTATGAGGCCCAACACTTGATAGAAACTCAGCCACTTTGATACAAAGCTAGCAATTTTGAGGGGATTACATCAACTCCAGTCCCTGACAGCTATTTATTCTATCGACCCTGCATGAATCTGGACTCAGTGTGTAAAGAGTGAGAAGGAAGGCTGTTACTAAGTCTAGCAGTGTAACAGTATTGGACAGATCAGTTTTGCATATCAAACGTTTTCCTGGCAATCAATATGTACCTACCATTTACCAGGAATGAGTGTAATATGTAAATTGGTCTATCCAATTGTGTTATACTGCTAAATGTAATGGCTGTATAAGCAATGTATTTGTGGATGGTTAATGGATTGGATGTGGTACTGAAGAAAGAGCAATAACTTGTGAAATATGGATATACACTCATCACCTATTTTTCTGTCTTTGCATTGTTTACATAAATGTATTCATATAGTAAATGTAACTTTCTGTGTTGACTCTAATTTCTGTAGAAAAACTGTAGAATTAACTTAAAAACATTGTAACTTAAGTTATTTGTTGTATTTTGTATTCAATTTTATTGGCTGTTGTTGTTGCAGTATTTTGGATAGGAAAACATTTGATTTGTATTATTGGGCTACATGAAGATTTGGTTGATTTGCAACCTTCTATAACGGAGAAAATTAACAGATGTCTAAACTATATTTTTGGTCGATGTGCCATGGCCTAGATGTGACAGCTATACCTTACTTCATTGCACATTCCAGTCATGAATTACTTCATTAGATCTTCATCTAAGCTACTTCTGAAATCTTAGATGCAGGTATTTTCTACTTACAGCTCAAGTTACTTTTTAGTCAATATAAACAAGGAGCAATCATTAATGTTAACTGGACATTAAAATGACGATATGCACATTAGTAACTTGCTCTTGTATCTTATTGGTAGTTGTTGTTGAATTCCGGGTCTGTCCTGATCGATCTGGCCAATGTCTTTTTAAGGAAAACAAGAACTATCTTATATAGTGTGTCACTCCTGTTCAGATGGTGGAGTGTGATTTGGCTGGTATTTTTAGCAGATTGAGGTGTAACATAGTTCTTCAATGCTTTTGGTGTTTAGTTCATAAATTCTCAGTTTGTCTTGCATGTGTACCTCTTGCAAATTCAAAAGGTCATAATCTTACTCTTATCTAGTCAAGATCCTTGATGGATTTCCCAATGATTTGTCCTTGTCTGATATAGTTACTAATTCTTGAAACTCTTAAATTCCTTTTCATCCTTAGCTATTCTGCTAGACAGTCTTCAATCTTTTGCTGTCAATCTGAGTTTGATATTCTATATTATTCATTTGAAGTCCTTATATATTGGGTCATCCCATAGATAATGTGTTTTTTTTCAATTGCATGAAGTAAAAGTTGGAAGGGGGATAAACTACCTGCATCAACTTGCTATAAAGAAGGTACTAATTTTACTTTGTCCTAATTCTTAGTGCAAGTTTTGAAGAGTGCAGTTCAATTTCAAGTTATTTTTTCAAATCTGTAATGGAAGTGACAGACGAGCATATTCGGCATATTTTGCTTTGAGTTTAATAAAGGCAACAATGCAACAAAAAGTGCGAGGAATATTAATGCAGTATATGGGGATCGGACAGTAAGCATAAGCCATTATCAACGGTGGTTCCAGAAATTCTGAGCCGGTAACTACAGCCTAAAAGATGCGCTTCATCCTGGAAGATTTGTAGAGCTCGACAAGGATGTCCTCTGAATCCTGGTGGAACAAAATCCCATTGTAACTGTTGAACTAGCAGGGAAGCTTGGTTTTGGACATTCAACTATTCATTGACGCTTGTGTGCCATTGGAGAAGTCAACAAATTGGGTCAATGGGTTCCTCACAAACTTTCCAAGTCTAATTGTGTGCAGAGAGTGAATGTGTGCTCTGCTGTCGTGTCTCACAAATGAACCTTTTTTTGGACCAAATAGTGACTGGTGATGGAAATGAGTTCTATAAAAATGTTAAGTGCCAAAGACAGTGGGTAGGGAAAGGAGAAGCACTGGCACTCAAGGCTAAAGGTTTTCACCCACATAAGGTGCTGTTATCTGTTTAGTGGGATATGAAAGGTTTAGTCCACTTTGAACTTTTAAACCCAAACCAAACGATAACAAAGATCTACTGCGAGCAGCTTAAGTCAGTGCTAGAAAAATAACTGCCTTTGGTTTTAAGACAAAAGGCATTCTTCCATCAGGATAATGCTTGGCCGCATACAGCAAGGATGACATTCCAAAGGCTAGAGCAGTTTGAATGGGAAACTATGCCCCACCCATTATATTCGCCAGACATTTCCCCATCTGGTTATCATTTATTCTGCAGTCTTCAAAATCATTTGAACAGAAAAATATAAATTCTGTAGACGAGGTCAGAACAGTACTGGAGGAGTATTTTTCATCACGGACAAGTGGATTTTTGGAAGAGGGGCCTTGCAAGTCTACCAAATAGATAGAAAAGCATTGTAGAAAATGGAGTATATTTTAGATTAAAAAAGAACTTTTTAATTTTGAAAAATAAAAGAACTATAAAAGAACCACATTATTTACGGATGACCCAATATATATTCACCTTATTTTTGATATCTCTATCTATGTCCTAAACAAGAGCTCAGCCACCATATTATCCATGAGATAGCTTTTTTGGATATGTTGACTTTTTTCACCTTGATTCTGATAAATGTTGAATCCTTATTTTATAGTTGAAATAATGTTGTACACTGTATGGGATTCATATTTTCAACGTAATCTGCCAACATAGAATGTTTGGTATGATGGTTTAGTTTACCCGTTTCTTTAGCTTCGGATTCAGTTGGAAGTGTTCATTTATGTATAACCACTTTTGACTGGAGTATGAACACTACACTGTTCATTCTTTGAGTCAATGATATATATATATATATATATATAATATATATATATGAATTCACTTCTATTTTTGCAACACAGTAGTGATCATCAAAGTACCATGGCCGAAGTTACTTGAGCTATTGAAAACTGAATGGTTCACAGGTCAATGTTATAGATTAAATTCCAACAGATGCTTTCCATGTTAGCAAAGTTATTTTTCTCTTTGACTAAACCTAATGCCAGAGTAACTAGCTTAAGTTTTTTAGGCCATGAGTGTGATTATCATATAAATTATATTTCATTCACATTCTCCTTCCTTTCAGCATTGTGTTTTTTCCTAATATGCTACAAAAAACTAATTTATTCTTAGTGGGGGAATCCTTATACAAATGATCCTGAAGTAACTGAAATCGTCATTAAAGTTAAAAGCATAAAGGAAGTCCTTTGGGACATTAAGCCAACATCATCTGCTTCAGGAATAATGGAGCCCTACGTGGTCACTGGTATTGCTGGAAATAGCAACCAAATTTTTTTTTAAACAACACCGTACTGTTTTAAATAAGATATTATTTCTTAGATAGCCCATTAAGGATGTATGTTGACGGCTGGAATCCCTTGATTTTCTGGGCTTTCTCCTGTCCAGTCGTTAATCTTGTCTACCCCCATCCTTAAAGTTTTCATTTATGACCATGATTGGTAGTAATTTTAGTATTTTGAGTTAGAATTCTGTCCTATTTCCTTAAATTTTCGAAGTGTGAGAGCTCACAGATCATTTTTATTTGACTATTTTCCACCACAATACTTTGCTAAAGTTAAACAATGAGCATATTCTTTCCTGACTGACTAACTAAATAAATAAATGAAAACGGTATGCCAAGTGCCATGAAGAAGAGCTGGAAGTGGCGTGAGATGGTTCGCTCTGAAGAACCAACAGAAACGGCAATTGTAGTAGCAGTTACCCATCATCCTTCACCACTACGTCAGTAACTGCTGTTCCATCAATTGACTCTTCTCCCTATTTTACTTTCCTCTTACTGCTTCACTCCAACCCTCTCTCTCTCTCTATAGTTTTCTAATGCTGAATTGAGGTGTGGTCCTTCTTCATGTAGATAACATTGTAACAGTTTTTCATTTATAAAATTTTATAAAATTTATATTTTAATCAAATACTTCCTCGGATTAATCCTTAATACTTTACTTCGTAATTGCTTTCGTTAATTCGTGTAACTGTATTAAGTGCTACACCCTCAAATTTGCATTGTCTGAGAGTAGCCGCCATTTGTAAATTGCAAGTGTGACAACATTACTACCACCACTAGGATACTTCCTACCACTATTACCCTCACTTCCACCTTATTACCAGTTATACTACAATAACCTCCCCTCTCTCTGCTCATTCTCTTTTAGTACTTCCTCCACCCACCATGTCTATATCTACTACTACCACCATACTATTACACTATCACTCCCGCTTTTAAGTCATAACGCGGTTACTACTACAATACACCGCTTCTTTCCCCTCTCTGTCGTTTTACTTTCTGCTCCCACCGCTACTACCTCCAACGTATAATCTACTACCACTACACCCATCATTACACCATATTGTTACTACTACTACTACTACTACGCATCCGCCGCCGCTGCCACCATCACTTTTCCATCTAGTCGTTCTCTTTACTACTCCCCCTACCACTCCTTGATACTATAAACCATCAGCAGCAGCAATAGTAGGCTGTTGTTGTTGTTGTTGTTCGAGGTGAGTTCGACTGACATAAAACTTAAACCTACTTTACTTAAGTAAGTAAAATTACCTTAATTCCGATTGATTTTTCACTAATAATTCTATACTTTCTTTCTAATTATTACATCCCATCCTTCTCCCCAATTTTTCTGGCCATATTATTGTTTCTTTGATGGTATTATCACTATATATACACCACCATATAATATACTTTATATCTAGATATACTGTATGTGTCTGTGTATGTATGTATATATATAAATATATATATATATGTGTGTGTATATATATATGTATATATATATATATATATATATATATATATATACACAATTTATATTGTGGTTTAACTCGTTAATTTGGGGGTATTTTATTCTTAATTTCTGTAATCTGCTTTTTTTTTTTCAAAGCCAAATGTCGTCGGTGCTTTAATTAAGCCGCATTTTGTGTAATTTAAAAAAAGAAATATTATGATGTTTGTTCTTTGGACCCATATATATATATATATATATATATATATATATATATATATACTAAAGGATTATTATATCTAATTCTATCCTGGTCTTCTACCTCCCACTCGATTATATTTATATCATTCATTGTTTGCACGAATAATATAAATTATTTGTTTTATATCGAATGAAGAGAGAGAAATTTTCGTTTCCGTCTCTTTTAAAAAGAAATATTTTCTCTTTTTCTAAATCAGGTCACAAAGTGAAGTAAAAATGGATTTCCCAACTGCGTGACTCTTTTCTTTCTCTCTTATTTTCATCGTTTGGACGGATTTGGGAAATGTTTTTTCTTCCTAAATTCCTATGAAATACTCCAGAAGGAAAACGATTAATCATAACAATGATCTTTTAAAAACTTTTAAAGAAACTTATTTAAATCCGGTTCGGGTTTGACAGGCGGCTCGGCTTCTTATTTAATTAATTTAACTGTGATTTTATATTCAATGTTATTTCCTATATACGTTTGTTTGGCTTTAAATTAGATTTTTAATTAAGGAAAGAAGTAAAAAAAAGCTTCATTGTTTTGCTTCGAATCTGTTAAAACCTGTGGCTAAAGGAAATCCAATGTGACCATCCCGTTTTTCCTTCATTCTATATTGAATGTATTTTGGACTCATTAATTTTTAAAATGCTAGGACGGAGAGAGATTCAGACAGTTTATGTAATACAATATTATATTACCTAATGTATCATTTAAAGACTACAAGAGTGGTAGTTTGGTGTATATGGGGTTGCTATTTCTAGCAGTTCCTGGCTTAGAGGCGGCTCTCTCCATTAAGCTTTGGCTATTTCATCATGAACAAAAAAAGAATCCTGAACACCTCTATATTTCCTAGTTCCCGAGGAATAATAATAATAATTTGTCATTAAATAAAGTACCATACATTATTTTACGCTTCTCATTAACCTCTCGTGAGCTCTATCTCTTTTATTAACCGTTCCTTTTTTTTTTCAGTTCCAAATTTTCATTTCTTAGCCAGGTTCTAAACGAAGCCACATATGTTATATACCGTTCTTCTATTTCATTTTGTGCTTCAAGAAATCCTACTGCCAGTAGATCTTTGCCTTTTTAACCTTTGCTACACTCCGTCCGTCCTTCCTGTCATTTTCTCCTCCATCTTAGCTTTCTCTGTTAAGCTTTATATACGTGGTCTCTCCCTCTATATATAGATATAGGCTCTCCTTTGTAAGTTTATCATGGATTTCTTTCTAATAAAAATAGGAAACTTATAAGACAGGTATGTCATGTGTGCGCCTACGTATAATATAACTTTACTCCACACACATCTTGCATCTAAATAAATAGTATGGCGTTTAAATTATATCTCAGTATCAGGTTATGAAGTTGAGATAGGATGTGAAATTGATGTAGGTGGTGGTGGAAATAAGTTTTTATGGCTATGATTTTTTTCCCCCTTAAAATTTCATGAAGCTGACTGCTTTAAGTAAGTGAGGTAGTTTGGGAAAGAAAGCTGTGTGTGTGTGTGTGTGTGTGTATCTGTATATATGTTTGTGGGTGTGAGACAATTGTGAGTGAGACGGATATCGTATATATATTTATATCCTTATATTTATATGTAGGTGTGTTTGTGTGAAATTGTTTGAGAGTTCTATATCTATGTAGGTCTGTGTGAGTGAGAGAGATAGAGTAAAAGAAGTGAAAGAGCTCTGCTGTTGCTTGTCAGCGTGATCGCCATTTTGGTTTCAGCCCAATTTTTACTCTTCCACTTCCAACAGATGTAACTTACATAACGGCTTACTTTTTTACATCGGTGCATTTTTATAATAAAAGATAATCATCTAAACCTATTTTCTACCTGTATAAATCACAACACAGTACCTCACACACAGATATATCGAATCACTGGGTACTGTAATTCGAACGTTCTCAATGAACCGTCCTCAATCCCGTTTTCCCAATATATATATATTTCCCTTCGCATTTCTCTAGCCACCATTTTTCTTAATATAATATCTCGGAAATCATTTCGTAAAGAGACCCCCCTTTAGAATTAAAAATGCCTAACCCGCATTTAATATCTGCAAATTATATCATTTTAAGAATAAGTTGAAAAAACCAAAAAGAAAGAAACTACTGATATATCATACCGCCCTGTTGTCCCCCCCCCCTCTCTCTTATCATGGATGTGTCACTGAATTATCTCTTGCTTCTCTAAGAACTTTGAAGTGAAAAAAAGTTAGTGTGGTCGTTCTTTCATCACTGACCGACGATCAAGAAGGAAGGAAAATATCTACAATTATCTCGGCTGACATTAAAAGAAAAAAAAAATGTCTATTCTTAAAGCTAATTTCCGTTTAAATAGTTGTCAATAAAATGACGGAAAAATCTTTCTTTGTATACATTATTACATCCACGCTTTTCATCCCAAAAAGAAAAGTGTCCATATATATAATACATATTTTGGCGATTGCCTATATTTTAATAGTATTGAGGGTATTTTTGATATCTGGTTGTCTCCAGGTGAGCCCTAATGGAGTCTTTACTTACGAAAGGCATTCCAATCATGATCATCCCCTCTTTCTGTGTATTTATATACTATAACTGCCTGATTTCCTTTTAGTTGTTAGCTTGGGATTTGTGAAAGGTTTGACTGCTATTTCCAGCAGGTCAGACTATACACATCGAGTCTTCCTCTCTCTCCCCCGTCTCCACTCATTTGGCATCTGGTTGTAATTTGGTTTTATTAATAATGTAGTTAAGATATTTCCTAAATAAGTGTGACTAATGAGTGAATGACGGACCAAACTGTTGGCTAATAAATTGCCCTACAAACTGGTTCCTCAGTTGGTCGTCGCTATTTAATAAGGTGCCCCACCCAAACTGGTCGCTTCTTGCTCGTATAACCTAGCTTATGCTGTTGCTTACTCTTTCTCTCTCTTTCTCTCCTTAGAAAAATCCTTTAGTTTTCTACTCTTTTTATAATTATAAGAATTAAATACATTAGTGTGTGTGTGTGTGTGTGTTCATACAACGTAAGAAATTTGTTGCCCGTTTTTTATTTTCTTTTTTTCAGGAGGAAATTCTTTTACTGTCAGTTTTAATTATAATGGAATTGTTTAGCCATGGGTCAAGCAGACTTATGATCTATAACGTTCTAGCCATGACTGTCCCTTCTTAATAGCGAAGACTGTATAACCGAATGTCATTTCCTCTTTTTATTTTTTAAAGACGATAGTAATTTCAGGAAGCTTTGGCTGTACAGCATCCAGAGCCTAATATCTTCCTCATTGCTTCAGCAATGGAAGAGCACTTTCTTTCCATTACTGGTTTCCCATCCGTTTCTCATCGTCGCCAACTGTGCTGACAGCTGTATAATATGATAGAATGTGTATATAAAATGTTCATTTCTCCCCCACTGTGCTGTGTAGTCTCTCTCTCTCTCTCTTCAAAGAGCTTGACACCATCCATATTGCTTTGAATATCATGGCAACTCCCTTGATTAGTAATAGTTCTTTTCACATTGTAATATATATATATATATATATTGACGGCTAATAAATTATCCTCTTTGCTGCATATCATTGCTTGAATGATTTCGTTCTACGAGACACACGATTAATAATGTATGTATGTAGTCGTCTTGTTGATCAAATCATTATTTCCCCCCGTTTGTCATTCAAAACTATTGTTTTGTCATGAGAATTTTTACACGAATTGACACAGATTGTGAAATCACTCCTGCCCTGGGTACACGATTTTTGTTGCGTGCTCTCGCACAACTGTCGAACTGAAACCCTTGGATACTTATTCAAGATGCTGTATTCGAAGAGAAATTATCGAATTACATAATTGTGATGTGCATTTTGAGAATACAAGCTTGTATCAGCTATCCTTGGTAACTCGTTGAACCTTCTCACTTGTGTTTAGCCAAAAGTTCAGGCTGTAATAAACGTTTAATTCTCCGTTATAATCCCTCAATGATTTGTAATATATTTCAGATAATGACAAACAATCCATTGTTTGCTTATCCATAGCTTTCGTTTTATTTTCGTTCCCTCTACAGAATTTGTTCCTATTTATAACTATAAAATAACCCCCCCCCCCCCCCCCCAAAAAAAATGATAATAATAATAATAAAAATTCACGGGGATAAAGTATAAAATTAAAAGCTGTGTGATGAAAAATTAGGCTTGCTTTCATTTCAAATCTGTTAGAATTTGACATTTGAAACTTGTATATCGGCAAATATTTCGTAATGCATTCTCTGTTGAATGAAACTTGCATATTCAGTTCTTGCTCGCTATTGCACTATGACTGTCAGTTCATGATTCATCGTCGAGGTCACTCGCTTCAGGCTGACCTTTCTGTAAGATGTCAGACTTTCTGATGATTTAAAAACTGTTAGTCTATTACTGAAGAATAATCAGTTTTAGTTAGAGATTAAAAAAAACAACAACCCTATACTATAGAGAACAAGGAAAAGAAACCCTTTACTATAAAACGAAGCTGGTTCAATATCCGTTGCCCCCGAATTCACTTGATTGTCTTTTCGTGGTAAATCTAGTTTGAGACCGATGAACTTTTCAATTCCAGATTTAAATGGCTCCCTTTCATAAACGTGGTCTAATCTTCAGTGATATTGAATTCTAAAAAACGACTCCATTGTTTTATACTAAAAGGTACTATTTCATCAGTCTACGTTCGTTTTATGGTGGGTTTGGATGGGTCTCCATCTTACCATTTCTGTGGCTCTTTATCAGCTCTTGTGTAAAGCTCAGCCTCAGATCTGCTTTCATCATTTCCTTTGTCTTCCTTGTTATTCCTCTTCTGCACATTCTTCACACTTGGATCACTTGGCACTTCATTACCATTCTGTCACTCTGCACATCACATATCTACTGACTTTGTCTTAAATGTTTTTAAAGCTTATAACCCCCACCCCCTCCCCAATTACCACCACCATCCCAATTTACTGACACATTACCATTCTTTTATTTCCATGTAAGTTTTTAAAAATATTTTAATCTATTTCTTGCAGATTTTGAAGCACCCATGGCTGCCATTAGGAAAAAATTGGTTATTGTTGGTGATGGTGCTTGTGGTAAAACATGCCTTCTCATAGTGTTTAGTAAAGACCAATTTCCTGAAGTGTACGTCCCCACAGTTTTTGAGAACTATGTGGCAGATATAGAAGTAGATGGAAAACAGGTAAGTTAGTTTCAGTTCTTCATTAATGCAATTATCTTAACAGTGCCACCAGCAATGGTGTGCATGCAAATCAGTTTCTTTTTTCTTCAGAAATACCATCATTTTGATATTGGAGACAGCCAAATTTCTTTTGAATTTTGACAATTTGGTTTACAGACATATCTTCATGTTTTTTTTTTTTTTCTCCTTTTTGTCTCTTCTGTTTCCAATGTTTGTTCATGTTTCTCAGCCGTTCGTATACTTTCCAGTCAGAATATCAATTGGTCATGTTTTTATGGAAGGACGAACTTGCTTATATTGATATTTCAATTTATGTTGAAATTGTAGGGATGTATATAAGAACTTCTAGTCCTTCTTTGAGATATACTTTTCCAATGGAGTCACCTTATTTTCCAAAGAATAGTATGTTTAATCTATTGGAATAGTTTTTATTTTTTTCCATTGTTTGAAACCTCTCTGTTCTATGGTTGACATTGTATACATCCTAAATGCAGGATGAGATATTATACATTCAGTATGTGTGCAATTGTCATTTCAGGGTGTTTTATCATGTCAAAATGAATCTTTTATGCGTTCATTTTTTTTTTCTTCTCCACAAAGAGAATTCGCTTCGTGCCTTTTTTTTTCTTTTCTTTTTTTTTTTGGTTCATTGTGTAAGGTGGGGAAAAGTGTTTTTTTGTTTTTTTTTCAATGAATTATGAAATGGGTTTTCTTTTGCATCTTTCGTTCATGAAAAAAAAAAAAACATACTGAGGTGAAAAAAAAAAAAAATGTGCCTAGGCTGGTTTTATCATAATGAAAAATTTAGTTGAAATCGGTTACACTTTTGGTATTTCATTTTTCGTTCTTTCACTTTTATAAATATTTGAGCAAAGTCTTCTTTGCAACATCGAATTTTCAAACATGATCCACCTAGGGATGAAATAGTTAAGGTGACCTGTCAGCATTCCCAACTGAAGCTACAGTCGTGTCCAGGTAAGCAACAATTGAAAATTTAACTGCATGTGATATTTTGTTAGATATTTTAATTGTACTTAGAGTGAATTTTAGGTTTTTTAGTATTCTCTCAAAATACCTGACAAGGGAGATGCATGCTGTTTCCTGTGTTTAAGCACTGTAATGTTGCCTTGCTTATTCCAAGTTGTGAATTATTGAGAAACCTGGGATCTAGTCTTCTACTTAAGTTACAGTTCTTGAAATATCTGGCCAAAGAGGAAATTGTTACAATATCCATATTCTTTACCATTAAACTTTGAAGTATCAAAGAAAAATGTGTTGAAGTTCTAAATGCCTTTTCTACTCTTGATGAATCCTTAGAATTCAGTTAGAATTCTATCAACAAAGTATTCAATGATGAATAATGAAGAATTGCATCATTCTAATTTAAGATTACTTTACAGATGAAATTGTAAAATTATTTGCAAAACTAAAATAAAAATCAAATATTGTATTCCTCTTACTTGGAAATTAAAATTACCGGTTTTCTTTGTAAGCTGGTAGCAACAGTCAAAGATCATAAAACTTGGAATCTGTATACATTCCTGATCACATAGTCCTCTGTGTTGCTAATCTGTTGTACATCCAGGTGCAATCCACAGATGTAGTGTTCCAGATGCTACATACTCCTAGTGGAGGGAATCCTACAGTGCAATTAGCTATGAGTTTGAAATAGCCTGAGAGTTGGGTGTCACAAATCTAGGAAGACTTAGATTAATTCTACATGACAGCAATTTCTCCTATTTCAATGAAACTATAGTATTATAACAGGTTGTAGTTGGACTCCAGGTGAGCATAATTGTTACAAAATAGTTGCTTCAATGCTTTCTAATGATTTTTGAAAAGCTTTTTAGTTCAATTTTAAGGATGATGTCTTCCCTGCCAACTGCTTTTGATTTTATTAATTTATAATTTTTATTTAATCAGTATCTCAGATACTGTGAATTGATTATCAGGTTTACTGCTTCCCTCAATTGCTTGATCTGCTTTTCTGTCAATTTAAACCATTTTGTTATAATTCTAACAATTTCCAATGCATTTATTGGTGTCTTAAGTTGGTGTTTGGAACACTTGTTCTTTTAGTTCAATAGAACTAACTGTTTAGCTACTAATGACATTTTGTTAGGGGAATACACTTAATATGGTATCTCAAGTGGTCAGGTATCGTAAGTGATAACAGGACTCATGTGAAGTTGATGTTCAGGTTTGATTTCAGTTGGCTTGATAATTGGAGGGAAAACGAATAGGGAGGCGATTCTGGGAAGGAATGATTGGGCAGAATGTCTAATGTAGGCTTTTGGCGTGAGGAATGGTGAGAGTGGCAGCTAATTTAGAGCTGCTGCTGCTTCTGATGAGATAAAGTCAGAGGAAAGTCTCTGCCAATGGTTGTCTGCTATTTTTAACGTTAAGATGTTTAGTGCCACGAATGCCTTGAGTGTTGAAAGCGATTAAATCGAGTAGTACTGTCTGTACTTCTGATTTTGAAATATAAAAGGGATTATAGAGTTATTTTTAGGGGGAAAAGCATCTTTCTTTTCCAAGGGCAGTTGTTTTAATAATAGTTATTAAGATTATCTATTAATATTTCTTAAAACTTGTATCAAATAAGCATGAACTTTTAGTCCTAAGATTTATTCATATCTTATCGGTAAGATAAAAACATCACTTTACAGTTCAATTGTTTTAAAATGTTTTACATAAATTGTGTGTGAACGAATAGTTATGATTTTACAAAATTTCAAAGTGTTTCTACTGAGGGAATCAATCATAGATGTAGAAACTGAAACATGTGAATGCAATGTGCAATGAATTCAAGATCCTGGTTTATGTAATCAGCAATATATACACTTGAAATGTAGTTTGCTCTGCAGTGAAGACGGTTTTTTTTCGTTCAGCCTCATGGTGTGCCAAGAGTTTGCTACTTATATAGCTAGAGTTCAATCAATGAAAGCTTTGTAAGTGAAATTTGCTTGATAGAAAGTACAGAAGCCTATTGTAAATTATTTCAAGATCTACAGACCCTCTCTGACAATGATTTCGACAGAAGTTATGTCCCTTTATGCTCGAGTCTTTTTTAAATTTTTTTTTTTAAACTTCCTTTCAAGTCTGATAAACTGAATATCAACGTTATAAAAGATTCCATTCTTGCAATTTGCACTTCAACTTGACCGTATTGAATTTAGAAATTTGATATCCCTAAACCCCATTAAGAATCAAATGTAGCTTAGGTAAGTTTTATGATAGCAGTGTGCAATGAGTAGTATTGGAGTCTCTTTTGCAGCTTAATGAATGAATTTCTTGGATATTTCAAATTTTTGTTCTTGAATATAATGGGAACTACAGTTGTTAGCTGACATGGTTCTTAACCAAAAGTACTTACTCCACACAAATTGGTAGTGTAATTGTAAATTTGAAACCTACTTTTTCCCTGTAGTTCCTTGTTTTGTTCCATAATAAAATAGTATCAAAATTCCTTTTTGAGTTGTTCCAGGTTTGTTGAATGCTGTATCTTCGTTTTCTGCCGGAAGCGTTATGTATTTCCTATTGACCCAATGTTGCAGAAACGAAGGATTTAGGTTGAGCCCAGTTTATTTGCATATCCTCCAAAAGAATAAATCCATTGGAGAGGGCAAGTTTTAGAAATACAAATATTAATATTTCATGTTGAATGAAACCAATTTACGATTGGTTTTGATGGTTGAAAGCATTTTGCTTTCATTATGCTGATAATTGCAGATATTTAAGTTGATTATTTGGCTCAATAGACAATACAAAAAATAAGTTTCAAAACGCCAAAAGGTTTCCAATTGGATTTGCTTGATTTTTTTTTTTTCCTCAAATTACTTGCTTTACAAGATTGTTTTTCTGAATTATGTTTCCAACAGGTGTGTTTTAAATAAGTATTCATAACCTCAACTAGTACAATTAACTTTAAAAATCAGAAGTTTAAGATTACTCAGTATTTCAATCTTGAAGTGAATGAATTTAATATATCCGCTTTCTCCTGATGCTGTTTTCAATTAAAGCAACACTGTTCATAAATAACAAAGTTCCTAAACTCTTTCATGTTTCAACCAGTGTTGGTCTTGCATCTGTTGCCAATCCATTTAGGTTCAAATGTTAGGTGAAAATGTTATGCTTTTATACAAACTATGGCTGTCTTTGTATTTATACTGCTGCATAGATTTGTCAGTTTTGTGGGTAAATTTTTTCCAAAATACCATTTAACAATGGTTATAAATCTCACCCAACTGATGACTTCCTTATTCATCTACAGCCGTGGTTCTCAACTTGGGTCTGGATGACTCCTGGGGATCCATATAAGATTTTGTTGCTAAAATTTAGGTGCAATAAACTGGTTATATTTCTACAGTACACAAAATGTGACGATTTGTTTATATTATTCCTAATATTTAATTATGAAAATAAAATGAGATATTTGAAAATGTCGAACGGTTAAGATTCCAACCGAGCAAAATGGGGATCCATAAGTAAAAAACGGTTGAGAACTGCTGATCTAGAGCCATACCACCCTGAATGGTAATATCCATGTATTAAAAATTGGATTTGGTTTGTTTCCTAAATGATAAAATCTTCAGGATTATCTGAGACCAATGATTCTCATTATCTAGCCATGTGTATTGTTAGGAAGAGCCATAGCTCTGTCAAATGTTAGTAGTGGAGGTCCTTTTTTTTCTTCCTATAATTTTATATGCTAATTTGTATTTAGACAAATTTTTTTCTGTTTTACCATATTTCATTATTGGTTTATTTAAAATCAATTTTTTGAGTTTTCTTGGTCAATATTTTTTGTTCTTGATCAGTCTTGTGAAATTTTTTTTTCATATTTGCACGATTGGTTAGTCATCCAATCATCCTAGTACTAAAAATGTTGCATGATTATATAATTTGTTTAGCATGGTTTTGTTTCGTTTTATTTCACTTGAGCACAATTCCATGAAATTTGTTTGCAGTATTTTAATCTATTCAAATCCAGTGCTACAAGGATATATGTGAATTGAATATAACTGATTTGATGTTTATAATCACTGTATTTTTTCAAAATTATTTCCATGAAATTTTAAATTGTAAACAATTAGTTTAAATTTTGATGTCATTCATTGTCAGTATTTTAATGCTTTCCTTAATTTAGCTTTGTAGGTTTATTAGTTTGTATATCAATAAGGTTTAAAGTGTGGTCAGACATTAATTCTTGAAGGCATGTTTATGAAATATTTCCCAGGAGTTGATAATGAGATATTTCAGCTGCAAGTATCTTTGGGGAAGTTCAATAGTTTATAATACTCGGTTTAGTAATATACTTGTTACATCTATGAATTAGTATTCTGGACCTTTCAATAACCAGTCAAGCATTCTAATGTCTACCATCACTCATATCTCAGGTATGCCTTGGCTGTTCTGCAAGAAATCAGGTAGACTATTTCTCAATATTATGTATTAATCTATTAACTGGTTATATGAATTCCAATTTCACTAATCAGTATTTTATAGTAACAGATGGCTTTTCTATTTTGTCTTGGTTTGTTCTATGATTGTTAATGAATTTTAAATGTTTCTTTTGAAATTCACATTAAAAAAAACTGGATTTTGATACATTTTATTTTTTCAAGTCTGTGTGAAGAACTTTCACTGAAGTCATTGAGACAATCTCTAGGAAGAACTTTTAAAACTTAATAAAAGGAATTTGAATTCAGATATATTTACAGTTACATTAGTATATTCTTTCCAACTACCTGATGTTAGTTTTAACTTGAGTCGTTTGTAAATTCAGTTGAACAAATGTAATTGGAATTATTGTGCTTAATTGGTAGATGTATTGTTTTAAAAATTAAAGTTAAATGGCTCAGTGATTTCTGAGTTTGGTAAAATACAAACTGGGTGGAGTATTTGGATTTGAACTGAAAGCATTTACAACAAATCAACTTTGTCTTGGTTGTCAGGAATGGTTATCAGAATTACAAGTTGCGTATTGGACTAGCCTTCTGTGTAGAGGTACATTTTGTCTTTTGCTTACAACATAAAAGGTGAAGTTCCTCTGAGCTTGTGAGGAATAACCATTTTACGTTGCTTAGATTGTACAATTAACCCATTAGCATTTAAACTGGCCATATCCAGCTCAAATATATTCAAACCAGCTAGATCTGGCCTACCTCACCCACCCTACAATCTCATTCTGAAACTATACAATCACATCACTGAAAGCTCAAAGCCACGAGATAGTGCACAACTAATTCAAAAAGCTGTGTTATAAATAAGCATTACATTTGACAGTAATCTGGATGCTGCTTGTGTGATAATGTGAAGCAAAAGTAAATATTTACTTCAAAATTTATGAAGTGTTGCTTAGTGAAGCAGTACTCTTCTGCCAGCTAATTGGTGCATTCACCTTTTTCTTTTTTGTTTGGAGAAAGGTACATTATTGCCCATGACTATTGTATGTCCACTGAACTTCATGCTGGCAGAGGGTCAGTGTTTGGATGAGAAAGTGGGTAGAGATGTGAACTCAAAAGACTGGTGGCAGGCTGTCCAAATAGAGGACACTAGCTTTCGGGAACAAAGGCCGTTTTAGTTGTGACAATGAAGCGACAGCATGCCTTTATGCTGGAGGGTGGAGTGTGCTAGTGTTTGAATAGCTATTAGTTGTGACTTGTATCTCTTCTGTGATTCAGGATGTTTGTGTAGCAGCAGGATGTAAATTTTCTTCTGAAAAATGTTTTTTTTCCTTAATTCCAGAAGCCTTAGTTAAAACCCAAACTAGTTAGCAGTTACTGATTTAGAAATAATTTTAAATATAAAGATTTTTATTAAAAGTTGCTGAGAGTATATGGTTTCACTGAATGAATATTAAGAGATTATATCCTTAAAGGTTCATAAGTTTTGAACAAATTCCAGGAGTGGTATTTTGAATGGATTTATCTTAGTTGCTCTTAAGTCTGTAAGGAAACTACTTGTCTTCATGATTTATTAAATATTAAAGCTAGAGTAAAATGAATCTTTGTGTATGATGAAACTTGGAGCTAACGTATTTACAACTCTGATGGTATTGAAGTGAAATCTATTAAGTTGGATTAATTTACTCCTCATGATGCCAGTGGCTGCTTTTAATAATGGACATGCTTGTTATTGCAAATATGCAATTTGTTACTTTTATCAGAACATAATTCTCTTTTATTGACCAGACTTGGGTGTTCCTATACAACACCGGTCACAAAATGCTTCCGTTTTTCTCTTGATTGCACTCTTTTCCATTTGGACTCAAATTGTTTCGCTGTTGTTTTTCCATTTCCTGAGAGGCCTTCTGAATGGTTCTCATCCAATCTCTTGGCATCACTTGACAAACTGTGTGGGTTCACCTGTTGTCTTGTGACACATCTATCCTTGTGCAACTTGTTTTCGGAATAATTCCATGATCACATTCTTCACCCCTTTTCTTTGAATTGTTTCGGATGTGTTCCAACAATGATAATCCTAGTAGGGACCTTTCCTTGGCTCTCTTCTACAACACAAGATATATGCTAATTATGTACAAATATCTTGCTATTTTTATTGGAAATTTCATTTTTAGATGCAGACAACTGAATATTTCATACATGGATTGGAAATAATTTCGAATGTTGTTTCTATAAACTTTTTAATTACATTGTTCAATAGCTGGAAGCTAATTACAAAATTAGTGTTGTGAGTCAGGAAAAATTTTTCTCTCTCTCCTTTTTTTTATATTTCATTTTTTGTTTTAAGAGATTTAGCAATTTAAATTCTGGAAGTTTTTTTGAGATTTCTAAGTGTAATTGTTTTGTATTAGATGTAACATAATAATTGTAATATAAATATTAAACTGTATTGATGAAATTGTAGTTAATGTTTAAACTGCAAGATTGTGTAAGTTTATAATGTAAATTTTAGTATTTTAAGTTTTACAACTGTCACTGTCTCCCTCCAATCTATTGTTCCCATTCCCTCACACTTGGCCATACTTTTCTTATGTAGCATAGCCTAAGGACCCACCCAGTTGCTCCCTTTTCTTAACCTATCACAAATCCCTTCCTTATCTCTCTGCCGTACTTTCCTCCCCTTTCTCTATAAACTTTATCATAACTGTTCATGTTGTCCTCCCTCTTCCCACTGTCCAAAATTACTACCCACCTTTCTCCTTCAGTTTTAGGGGCGACTTCTGGCCTTTATCCATGAAAATTATGAAGTGATCTTAATGCTGGTGACATTATAAGCAACCAATACACTAAGTGGTTGGCATTAGGAAGGGAATCCAGCTATATAAACCATACCAAAGTAGACATTGAGCATGGCACAGTCCTCCTTATTACAACCTATCAAACAAACCAGCCCATACCAACAAGGAAGCTGAATGTTTATTGATGTACACGTGTATATATATACATATGTATATATATATTTGTGTCTGTATTTCTGTGATTTTATTGGTCCCCATACACTGATCCTGGAACATAGATTACCAAATATTTTTAGTTGTGACATGCTTTCACCTGCTTTATCTATTAATGTCAAAATTGTGGTGCAAATACATTGCAAGGAGAGATTAATATTTTCATTAATCTTAATGGTTTTTTGGAGTTAACTTCATTTACCAGCTTTGTATTTCCTCAGCATTCATTCTAAGCTCAATTATTGATCTAGATATCCTTCAAAATAGATAATTTTAAATTGGAATAATATCACAAAAGCAGAACCCGAGCAATTTCGAATTGATTGACTCTTATTTTATTGGGCATAGAAATGTTCAGGTTTCCAGATAATGTTTGTAAATGCTTTATGTAAGTAATGAAAGCTAAATACTCAAATCCCACCAACATAGTGTAGTATTGGAAGAGCAATTAAGCCAAGATTATCTGCTACAGTGACTGGTATTCAGTATTGGTATTATTTCTTACAAGTACTCGAATTTTTATGCTATTAAAATTTGATCCAGTGGACATAGATTTTAAATTTCTTTTCCTGCTCTAACTTTGCCTGCATAATAAATTTGACATTAAATGCTTTTTGACCAAATCTAAACTTTTTAAAAATGAATTGTCAGTTAATGTGGCACTGGTTTAGTTAACTAACATGTTTCATTTTTGCTGTCTTTGATTAATGCTGAAATTTGTCTGTTTTGAAAATAAATTCAAGCTTTTTCTTTTTTTCTTAAATTTCAGGTGGAATTGGCTTTATGGGATACAGCCGGTCAAGAGGATTATGATAGATTGCGACCGCTCTCCTATCCTGATACAGATGTTATATTAATGTGTTTCTCTATTGATAGTCCTGACAGTTTAGAGAACATTCCAGAAAAGTGGACACCTGAAGTGAAGCATTTTTGTCCTAATGTTCCCATTATATTAGTTGGAAACAAAAAAGATCTGCGCAATGATGAAACTACACGTCGGGAATTGGCCAAGATGAAACAAGAACCTGTAAGAGCTGATGATGGCAAAGCAATGTCGGAAAAAATCGGTGCTTTCTCATATTTAGAATGTTCAGCCAAAACTAAAGAGGGGGTTAGAGAGGTGTTTGAAACGGCAACCAAAGCAGCTTTACAAGTCAAAAAGAAGAAAAGAGGAAGATGTATCTTGTTCTGAAAAGGTGGTGATATTTTTATAGTCTGTGCTGAAAGAAGGTCTATCCTATTTCTGTGTTTCTCTTGGCATTTTCAGTTGTTCATTGTTACAGTATGTGCAACTGTTCCCTGAGAAATGTCTCTTCATACTACTGCAATGACTTGAAATTCTGGCCAAAAACAATTTGCAGCTTTTGTACTATTAAAAGATGGTTTCCATAAATGCAACGGTTCCATTATTCCCCTTAAATACGTTGCTATATAATTGGTTTCCTCTCAAAACTACTACTAGCTATGATTCTGCTATGGTAAATTAAATCAGCACAACCATTGCTGTTGGTTGCAGTTTTTTCTTTAAATTTCAGAAAAGTGAGCAGAGCTCATTTTTGTATTAAAAAAAAAAAAAAATGAACCCGTTCAACTATTATTGCTGGTACTACTATATTTCAGCTTTTCGTTGTTAATAACCGTAATAGTGCTAATGAAAGCTTGGAACATCCTGATCATCAGGCAATGAGAAAAATCTGCTGGATAACAAATTGAAGAAACTGTATAACTTTTTATAACATTAAAATTCCTCTACTGGTCTTTGCCATTGATGGGATTCAGGAATATATTTTGATTGAATAAATATTAGTATACAATGGATGAGTTTAAGTTGCAATAGAATTGGCATTTTTCTTTCATTTTTTTTTTTTTTTAAATTTTTTTTTTATTTTAAATTTTGACATCTCTGGTTTGTCTTTGCTCTTTGTTTACTTGTTGAAGAAATGTAAACATGTTGAGCCTTGAAAGTTTCTAGTTGTGATTGAACCTGAAACTTTGGTTGAAATATATCTAGTTTCCATTTGATTAATACTCGTAATCTCTTTCAAAACATAATTGATAATTTCATAGCATTATTCATTTAATCATGCTGTTCCCTCTGCATTATTTTTTGGACAGTTCTTGTGCATAATGGCCTTAGTGCCTTAAAAAAATTGCTACTTAAATAATAACGAAAAGCTTTTTTTTTTCTTTATAACATGGCTGCTGGAACTTGTATTTTCTGGATTGCAACATTCTGTTAAATTTAGAATAAAGTTGAATTTGTCTTCCTTGTAAAGCAGTTTTAATTTATGGATTTTGGAAATGAGAAATAGCCTAGTTTTGGTGGATAGAATGTGAGAAAGTATAAGTACCTTGGTTAAAAATTAACCATTATATTGCCACTTGGCATTTGACTTCAGTAATATCGATTTTAAAATATTGCTCATTTTTTACACAGTGCTCCATTTAAGCTGTTAGTATATAAGTTTTTCTTAGAATACTGATTGTATTAAGTCATCCAATTATTTGCGTTAACATCTATTTTGTTTTAATCTCAAAATTGTCTATTAAACGTACAAGGACGCAAATATAAGTGGCAGATAAACTTTGAATATATTGGTATTTTCCAAGTTACAGGTGTTGCATTCCTTTTAAATTCTTGCTGTAACGTGGAACACTGTAGTGCAAAAGTCCTGTGTTTTTTGGAATTCCACATTATGGCAAAGTTTTCAGGAATGCAATATATCTGTAACATGGAATGTTTGCAATTTACGATTCTTTCCCCCTCACTTCAAATCTTAGATAATGGTAATTCTGATGCCATTTAGTGTTGAAATTTGGTTTCAGTTTCAAGTGTGGGATTTGGAGGTTTTTCTGTAGTTAATTTAAATGAAGATATAAAACATTGTTCTACTGTGATAGTACTTGATAGTTAATGGCCCAAATGTTGATAGCTTTATATTCCAGCATTGAAAAAACTTCTGTGACACATTCCAGTATGTCATTTTCATGTTTAATATTCTTATAATGTCGATAAGATTATAATTTCTGTATCATGTGCTCCAAATAAAATTCTGGCTGATATTCAATTTTTGTCTGTTTTTTTCACTTAAATGAACCATTTGACTCTGATTAGTCAAAATAATTTTCTTTTCTCTAGAATGTATTAAGTGGGGATATTTATAATTGCTTAATAATTAAAATATTTTATTTCAGCTTCTAAATTTTTGCTAAAATCTCTCATGGATATAATGTGTGATATAGGAAATACAATAAAATATCAACTAATAAATTTTCCTTTTTGAAAAACTAAAGTCTTTATGGTTTTGTAAAGAAATCCATATCTTTGTATAGCTAAAAGGTTATGAGAATTTTGCAGTCACTTAAATTCTATTGAATCTTAGTGCTTAAAATTTAGATTTTAGTCATTAGCTATTCTCAATATCGAACAGTATTGTCAAGGAAATTATTTGGTGTGGAAGTTCAAAAATGTATTGCTGATCTGTTGTCCATTGATAACATAACTGAGAAGACAGCATGAATAAAGTACAAGGTTGGTATAGCACAGTATGCTAATTGAATTTTCCGTTAAGTACTATAAAATTAGTAACCTAAATGTATAGGATACTGCCTTTTTTTTTTTTTTTAATATTTATTATACACTTTTCATTATATTGGCATGGATTGGATGGGCGAGTTGGTTCTTATTCAGTTACTTGCTTTCTTTTTAGAACGGGTTGGAATCAGGGTCGCTCTTGCACATTTCCATTTTTGAAATATTATGCTCTTCCTGTTGCCAATCAGTCTGCAGAATGTACTGGGTGCATTTTGTCATGGAATCAACATTTAAAGTGGTCACACTCAGCCTCATTTTTCTCGTCATCCACCAGCAGCAGTAGAGGATTGTTTTTTTTCTTCTCCAGCAGGTAGAAGAGATATCAGTTATGGAAGAGGACACTTGATAGGACGGGGTGATAGCAGAAAGAGTAAGAGATGAAATATGAATGCAAGAAAACTGCAAAACCATTACTGACTATACAGTTAGGTCTCAATGTATTTATGCAGTAAATACATGCTTAAACATTTTTGATATTTAGAGGGTGGACAATGAAAGTATTGCAAACTTTATAAGCCATCTTAGTACTTTATTTGCCTAAATAAAATTAGATCTTAAGTTTTTAAAATACATTCTTATTTGAAAGAATATATTCAATTTTTTTTTTTTTTCTGTAATATTTTTGTAACTGCTTTGGGGTTTAAAAAGCAGGAAGGTGTTTTTTTTTCTTAATTCTTGTCTTGCTGTTTGTATTTCAGTCTAAATGTTTTCTATTTTTAAAAATTTTAAACTAAGCTGGTTGTAAATTCATAGATCATAACATAATCTAGAAAAGTTACTGAACATTGATGTTTTCATGCATTTAAATCTATAAAGTTTTATAAATATTGGGTGACTTATTCTGATTATAATCTCTCAGATTATTAACCTCATTTTTCAAAGTAAAAATATTTTTTAATATTTATATGCCCACCATTGATCAATTTGTCATCTTGTTTTAATGTCCCTGGGTGTGTTACATAGTAGTAGATTGGATTCAAACTAGCAATCATTTAGGAACCAAGGATAATATTCGTATCCTGAAGGCCCCACATAATGTAGGTACTAAATTATAATCCTATTTTCATCTATATTAACAATATGAAAGACTTGCTAAATTTTAATTCAATTTTTCATGGTTAAATTAGGGGCTGTGGGATTAGTAATAGAATCTTTATTTAATTTGTTCTCATCACCGGTCTGTTAATCTTTTTGATATTAAGCAACTTCAGACCACTTATTTTATGAATGGAAACCTTCCATCAAAATTTCATGTTATGTTCTAAGCACCAGCTTAATGAATTAAAAAAAAAATTTTTTACTAAATTCCTTCATTTATTTTCAAAATTGAAAGACTTTTTCAATTATAATAATAACAAAAAAACAAACCTAGTTTCCTATTTCCAAAATTAGATTATTTTATAATGGCTGAGAATGCTAATGTTTGTATTAATTTTCAATGTTTTAGGAATATATTTAATTAACGATTTGAATTTTCTTTCGTAGGTTGAATTGGCTCTTTGGGATACTGCTGGACAAGAAGATTATGATAGGCTGCGACCTTTGTCTTACCCTGACACAGATGTGATTCTTATGTGCTTTTCTATCGACAGTCCAGACAGTTTGGAAAATATACCGGAGAAGTGGACCCCCGAAGTGAAACACTTTTGTCCTAATGTTCCTATCATTTTGGTCGGCAATAAGAAAGATCTTCGAAATGATGAAAATACAAAGAGAGAACTTATGAAGATGAAGCAGGAACCTGTACGACCCGAAGATGGTCGTGCTATGGCTGAAAAGATCAATGCCTATAGTTACTTAGAATGTTCTGCTAAGACCAAAGATGGTGTGAGAGAAGTGTTTGAAACAGCTACTCGGGCAGCACTTCAAGTAAAGAAGAAGAAGAAAGGAGCCTGTACCATGTTGTAATTTGGACACGCATCAATTTTTCTCATTCTTTCCAACTTTTTCCTCTCCCCCCCCACTTATGTATCCCACTTACAACAAAGAAAAGGAAACTTTTTTTTTTTTTTTTTCAAAACATGCTTTTTGTTACAAAAAAAAAAAAGAAAAACTTGCTGCTTTCTCCAATGTTCACAAACTTAGTCCACTTTTTGCAGATATCTAATCTAAATCTAATCAATTTGATTCACTGATTTTTTTTGCAAGTCAGTTTGAACGAGATGATAAAAATTATAAAAAAGAATATATATATATGAAATTATATTTAAAATGAATTTAAAAAATGAAAAATGTTTGTATGGACATGTGGACTACAGATAGGTATGTGTGTGCATGGTTGATTGGTTTGTATGTCTGTAGATACATAAAACGAAATTGTTCATGTTGCTATTGGCACCATGCTCGACAGCCTTTTCAATATGCATTCATGAACACTTTTTCCTACTCTTATGCTGGTATTCATTCCTGTTTGCATAACATTTTATTTCAACATATTTTTTTTTTTTCATTTGCCATTGGTTATAGTTAAACGGTTTGTATTATTATTATTATGCCAGTATTTTTTTCTTATCGTAACAAAACGAAAGTAAATCTGAATAAAAAAACAAACTTAATCTCTCTTTGAAATATTGGAGAGATAGTAAACCTGACCATTGTAGCTAAATTGTGTGCTGGTATCTTCCAACATTGAAGTATTATTTTTCTAAGTTAGAATATTTTCTGCCGCCTTATTGCTCATCTGTAGCTGTCTTCAGGTATCTGTCAACTGCAGTACTAATAGATACAGAGACCAAAATCATTATTTTAAACCACATACCTGCTTTCCGTCATAAATGTATTTGGATGAATGGATTAAAACTTTTTCTCTAGGTAGCTATCTGGAATGGTGTTACCTTTTTTTATCAGACAGCTTTATCTACATCATAAAGAAAGTCTTTCATCTTCAGCTGTCACTTTTTAATGATATGGTGAATATAATTTGGCAGATTTTTTTCTTAAGACTTAGTTATTTCACCTTTATTGAACTAATATTATTAACCCTAATAAAATATCTACTGATGAAGGGATTCACTGTTCTTTATTGTATAAAGACTGGCTGCTTCTTCAGTGATATAACAGGTTTTTAATTCTTTTAATTTTGTCTGATTTTTATATCTGACTGCTCCAAATTTTTTTTTTTTTTTAACGGAATAAACTTGTGCCAGAATTACAATTCCTCATATTAAGTCTTTTTTTTTTTTCTTTCTAATATAATTAAGACATTCTCAAAAAAAAAAAAAAAAAGCCTTAAATTGCTTTTTAATTATCAGCAAGAATAAGCATTGCAGGAACTGAGTTAAGATGTTCCAAATAGGTTGTGTTTTTAAAACTGTTCCAAATATATTTTCTTGTTCCTGTGTGCACGTGTACAGAATTCTTCATTGACTTTTTTTGAGTATTAACAAGCATGTAGTTGAAGAAAATCTGTAATAAAGGTTCTTATTTGATTAAAAAGTTGTTTTTAAAGTTTGTCTAATTTTCCTAATCTGAGTTAAGGACAATCAACCAACATTTATTAGTTCAGCTAAGACTTAACAAAAGACATTGTTTTCCTAGTTAGACGAAGCAAAAATGTTTTTTAAAATTTCTTATTTTGATACGATAGGTGGTCTTTCAAACACATTTGCTTCTTGTAGAATCTTCAATGTATTCCTAATACCAGTTCATCCAGTTCAAACAAAATTTCAACTGAAGTAGCAAGGAAGCTTAGATTTTACGTTTGAATGGTGTTAAAGAAAGCTTATTGAGATTCTAGCAAGCTTAACTGTATGCTGTAGCTGTGTTTATTTATCTTGCCATCTCAGTGGTATGCTTGTACTACTTCAAAGTGGTTCATTATAAAATTTCAATGAAGTCAGTTGGTATAAATCTATAACAATCATGTAGAAACGCTGTTTCTCCTGAGGCTTATATTTTGAAAACTAATCTGTGAAACATTTTATTAAATGTAGTAAATTTATACACTTAAATCCTGACATCCCATCCCTTCGCGTGGCAAAGTCTATAGAATACGGATTTTTCAATTAAATATACCCCTTCCTCACACCCCTTTTTTTTTTTTTTTTTTTTTTTTTTTTTTTTTTCCCCTGAAAAACAACCTCCATTTGTACCACAAGTTAAAAAAAAAATTCTCTTGAATGACACGTACTATTATTAAGGTAGGTGTTTCGCTCCATCAGAAATTCTATGGTACATGAAGCTATTGCTGCTGGGTAGAATTTGGATGTTGGTGCCTTAAACAGTCTCAACTTTTTTAATATTGGTTTAATGTCACCATTTAACAATGTCAGAAACAAATCTATCAGTTTAATTTTTAGATTAACATTCTCTTTCAGAGCTTGTGTACACCATTGAATCTCCTACTTTTATGTTAACTTTCCAGGTTATTTTTCAAGTTACAATTGTCACTTTGGCTTTATCCTTTTCTTCCTTTTCAAAAATTAAAAATATTTTTTTAACTGCAACATTCAACCAAAACTGAAGGATAATTAAACCTTGGTTATCCTAGATTTATTTTTACTTTCTATCTTAATCGTTCTCATACTGTTTTTTTTTTTTCTCTTTTTTTTTTCCCTTTATCCTAGTTTCATATTGTATTCTGAAATATCTCTGGAGAAGAAAGAAAAAATATAATTACGTTTATTTTTGAATTTTATAAATTTTGTTTTGAGTCTCTCCCAAAGATGAATGAATAATGTTCTTGCTTTGCCGTTATTCCCCACCTTAAAAAAAAAAAAATTATAATTTTTTTTTTAAAAATAAAAATAAAACTTACAGAACAGTTATGTCAGTGTTGTCAGTTTGTGGATTAGCGTCTTTTCAAAGTTCCCATTATTAAACTAAAAAAGAATTTCAAGAAAAATCCTTTACAAGTGATAGATGTTCTTTTTATTGAATCTGCTGGTTGTTCTTGTATACATTATGTGCTGCGGGGTCAGGGTTAATGGACCGCTTCTCCCTGAACTGGTTTATTTCTTTTCAATTCGAATTCAGATTAAGCTTCATTCACAACGGAAAATTGAATGGGAGATGTGTTCAGTGAAACAAAAACAAAACATAAATTGCTTATTTGTCAACGACTTGTGATTGGGAGTTCTTTGGCCGTTTGTATTGATAATTTTGACAAAAAGATAAATCGTTTTGATTGAATAAACTCCGTGCCATTGATTTGCAGTTGGCGTTTTTTCGGTTACTGCATTAACTGAATATTTCTTAGTTGCAGTCTTAAGGAAAATATTGGACTAAGGGAGATAACTGGCTGAAAAATTGTTATAACCACGTTTAAATTTTAGGAAGGCTGGATAAAATGATGAGATGTAAATTTATAAAGAAAACTAATTCGATGATGATCATCATCATCATCGTTTAACGTCCGCTTTCCATGCTAGCATGGGTTGGACGATTTGACTGAGGACTGGTGAAACCGGATGGCAACACCAGGCTCCAGTCTGATTTGGCAGAGTTTCTACAGCTGGATGCCCTTCCTAACGCCAACCACTCAGAGAGTGTAGTGGGTGCTTTTACGTGTCACCCGCACGAAAACGGCCACGCTCGAAATGGTGTCTTTTATGTGCCACCCGCACAAGCCAGTCCAGGGGCACTGGCAACGATCTCGCTCGAAAATCCTACAGGAGCCAGTCAGGCGGTACTGGCAACGGCCACGCTCAAAATGGTGCATCTCATGTGCCAACCGCACAAGAACCAGTCCAGGGGCACTGGCAACGATCTTACTTGGCTTGCCGGGTCTTCTCACGCACAGCCCATTTCCAAAGGTCTCGGTCCGTAGTCATCGCCTCGGTGAGGCCCAATGTACGAAGGTCTTGCCTCACCACCTCAGCCCAGGTCTTCCTGGGCCTACCTCTTCCACGGGTTCCCTCAACTGTTAGGGTGTGGCACTTTTTCACGCAGCTATCCTCCTCCATTCTCACCACATGTCCATACCAGCGCAATCGTCTCTCTTGCACGCCACAACTGATGCTTCTAATGTTCAGCTTTTCTCTCAAGATACTTACACTCTGACGGGTATTCACATTGACATTACACATCCAATGGAGCATACTGGCTTCATTTCTTGCGAGCTTACGTATGTCCTCAGCAGTTACAGCCCATGTTTCACTGCCATGTAGCATGGTTGTTCGTACGCATGCGTCATACAGTCTGCCTTTTACTCTGAGTGAGAGTCCCTTTGTCGCCAGCAGGGGTAAGAGCTCTCTAAACTTTGCCCAGGCTATTCTTATTCTAGCAGCTACACTTTCAGCGCACCCACCCCCACTACTAACTTGGTCGCCCAGATAGCGGAAGCTATCGACTACCTCTAGTTTTTCACCCTGGAATGAGATAGAAGTTGTTTCCTGTTTGTTTGCAGTCTTTATTGCACCTGAACATCTGCCACAAACAAAAACTAACTTGCTAGTTAACCTGCCTTTGATGTTGCTGCACCTCTTATGTGTCCATAGCTTGCACCGGGTACATCTTATAGAGTTACTACCTACTCCTTTTCTACATACTGAGCAGGGCCATCTACCTGAAGGGGTTTGTGTTTTATCTACCTTCCTACTTATTAGGATTTTGGTTTTAGCTAGGTTGACTCTAAGGCCCTTCAATTCTAGACCTTGCTTCCACACCTGAAACTTCTCCTCTAGTTCTGATAGTGACTCCGCAATTAGGGCAAGGTCATCAGCATAGAGGAGCTCCCAGGGGCAACCTGTCTTGAACTCCTCTGTGATTGCCTGGAGGACTATGGTAAATAATAGGGGGCTGAGGACGGAACCTTGGTGGACCCCTACCTCTACCCGGAATTCATTGCTGTACTCATTTCCAACCCTCACCTTACTGGCAGCATCTCTGTACATGGCTCGCACAGCTCTCACTAACCATTCTTTTATCCCAAGTTTCCTCATTGACCACCAGATAAGGGATCGGGGGACCCTGTCAAAGGCTTTCTCCATGTCAACGAAAGCCAGGTACAGAGGTTTATCCTTAGCTAGGTATTTCTCTTGCAACTGTCTCACTAGAAATAAGGCATCAGTAGTGCTTTTACCTGGCACGAACCCAAACTGCATCTCATCTAAATTGATTCGCTCCCTAATTAGTTGGGCTATGACCCTCTCTGTAACTTTCATAACCTGATCTAACAGCTTGATGCCTCTGTAATTATTTGTATCTAAAGCGTCCCCTTTACCTTTGTAGCAGTTGACTATGATGCTGCTACACCAGTCATAGGGTATGACTCCTTCGTGTATCACCTGGTTCGTAATACGGGTGACTAGGCTATAGCCAACACTGCCAGATATTTTGAGCATCTCTGCAGTGATTCCTGATGGGCCGGGGGCTTTCCCGGTCTTCATACTCTTAATTGCTTTATCTACCCTGGTACTATCAACTCGGATAGCTGGTCCCTCTATTGGGTCGACATAAGGCAGGCTCTCTTTCTCCCATTCATTCTCTTTATTAAGCAATCTATCGTAGTGGCATCTCCAGACCTCTTTCTTTGCATCCTCATTTAATGCAAGCGTACCATCATCCATGCGAACACATTTCTCTCCTACAACATCACTATTCTCTCTCCTACACTGTCTTGCAACACGAAATACCTCGAGTCTTTGGTCCTCATGGCGCAGAACATTGGCAAATCTTTCCTTATCTGCTTCCCCTCTGGCTAAATAAACCTGTCGCCTAGCCTCCCTTCTGGCACATTGGTACAATTCCCTGCTACCACCGTTCTTCCAGTCCTTCCAAGCCTGTTTAATGTCTTTTATTTTTCTATTCACACACAATGTATCGTTATTGTGTAGACTAGATTGTAGTTCAAGATGATTGCCTCAACTATTCTGCGTCCATATTTTTTTTTTTTTTTTTTGTCCTCACCATACTTTGAGGTTGGATTATGACATAGGGTATCACTTATTTTGCATGGCTTTGAAATGATGAAGTATCCACACATTGCCTACTACACTCTCGTATAAATGATTGTAAAGAAACACTTGCATATGCACACTGGTGTGTGTGTGAATGTGCACACACAGAGTGGTCTTCTGTCTTCTAAACCCACATACAAGTCTGGGATTACAGATTCCAATAGTGCTGTGCAGTGGGACAACCTGGAACCATGGGTTCAGGAAGCAAACATCTTAATGTCTGCAATGTTAAAAAAAAAATATATATATATACCTAATGGATGGTGAGCTGTTCTTTTATCAGTTTACCTCTACCTTGTTAGAGAGGGAAGTCTAAGATTAAATCTAATTATTTAAAGATATTTACTATTGAATTCAGCCTGGCTTTAATTTTCTAGTTATGACTTTGCTTCATGAGTGAAAGTGCTTTTATTGTAAAGAGCACATAACATATTCAAAGATTTAACACCATCTTGTGATTTCTCTTTGAACTAATCTGATCCCCCTCTGATTGCTTGACTTGCTAGAAATAACAACTAAATCCTTTTAAAAGAATACTGTACCATCTTTATAAAAGTGTGCATTATATATTTCGGGTATATTGTGGGGTACAAACATGACGTTTGGAATGTGAAGGTCAAAGTTACCTTGGTGCAAAACTGCAAAAATTGCCAGAAAATTTTAACTCCAGGCTTTCTTGTTTTGCAGATAAATAATTATCTTATCAAATGAAAGATCTATGGAGTATTGGGTGTGTGGGTGGGAACCATTACCTGGTTTACTATTTGTGTTAGCATGGTAACTACAAAAGAAAACAAATCCCTGAAGTTTATCTGTCACATCCTCTATTTATTATTTCGACAGTCGAATGAATTTACTTTGGCTGAGTTGGCTAAAACTTAAAACTTAATTTTTCTGGCTGACCTGAATGTCTGATTGATTGTTGCCCGAAATTCAGCACAAAAAAAGCCAAGTCTTCATTTATTATACAATAAGGATTTACTATTTGGAAACAAGACAGCAAGTATGCTAGAGTTTTATCTGTCATATAATGGGAATCTTCGGCAGTAATTTAGCTATTATGAGTGATATCAGAAATTATAATTTAATTTTCATCAAATTTGTTGGTGCTCATACTTATTTTCAAAGGAAAAATATTTATTTTGACCCCCTCAGAGCTGGGGCCCCTATATCTAACTTTACTCTCCACCTGGGACCTTGAGCAAAAGGAAGAAAATAGTTGTGTATACAGTTCCAATAGTAATGTGTTTCACGAAGAATCCAGTAGAGATGTTGTTTAAGCTCTTCCTGTTATTGTGGGAATATGGCATGACAGGGTTAGAATTAAATAAAACAATAATGTATTCTTAAAACGTTCCAGCAGATTCAGTTGTAAATATAATTGCTGTTTTGTATTTTGTGAATGGAGAACAACTTTCCCTTACTTCTCATTTGTGTAACTCTTCCCAGAAATACCCTGCCTTTTTCTCTTCTTTCTCACTATATATGTATGTGTGTGGAAAGTTCTTTTACTCATTGTCTGCCACCAAGCCTAGCATGTGCACTCAGTCTGCACATCTGTTAACTCTGTATATTTTTTTGTTTCCTCATTCCTTATATAGTGTAAAGTGTGACTGGAGAAATCAACTCACCCAACATATGTATTGGCTTTCATATAGAGATAATCTAGGAAGGAGAGAAGGCACTGCTCTTCTCTTTTTACAGGATCTTCACAACTGATGACACTGAGTGAGGAAGGTGTTCTCAAACCAAAGATCAGGCTTGAATGCTGTAACAGAGTGAATTCTGCTGATGAGACTCAAGGGGTCATGTGTGGGTGTTAATCCTTTGACTGCGTAATTAAATTTCATGGTTATTCCCATAACGATGTTAATTAACCCTACATCCACTTCCTGAATTGATGTTTTCTTCTTCTGTAGGTATGGGTTTCATATCCACCTCTGATTCTTGCTCTGTAAAGAGATATTTGATGAAGTATGTGGCCACACTGGAGCACTGCATTGAAAGGCTTTAGTTGAACAAATTGATGCCAGTACTTATTTTTTTGAAAGTCTGATTCTTATTCAATCAAACTCTTGCCAAACTGCTATGTTATGAGGACATGAACCAACACCAGCTCTCAAGCTGGGGTGGAGATTCACACCTACCTACCTACATACATACATCATCATCATCATCATCGTCGTTTAACGTCCGCTTTCCATGCTAGCATGGGTTGGACGATTTGACTGAGGACTGGTGAAAACCAGATGGCTACACCAGGCTCCAATCTGATTTGGCAGAGTTTCTACAGCTGGGTGCCCTTCCTAACGCCAACCACTCAGAGAGTGTAGCATACGTACATATAAGTATATTTGTATGCATATGCAACTGACTTCTTTCAGTTTTCCTCCACCAAATCCACTGTGAAATCTTGGTCGGCCCAGGGCTATAGTAGAAGACACTTGTCTTAATTGCCATGCAGCAGGACTGAACCCAGGCTGTATATTCATTGGTTCTAATCAGTGTGCTGAGGTATCTGCATTGGATTAACAGAAAGGATGCAGAGCTAAATGAACTTACCACCATTTCTATCAACTCTTCTCTCCAACACTGATATTTACTTCAAACCAAAGCCCTTTGATAAATGGTTACATAGGACATATAAAATTTAACCTTCAGTTTCCTTCACAAATTAATATCATTTATATTTCATGATTTCTGACTGCATCAATAACCTAAGCCTTTATTAAGTGAATCAGCATGATTGCATGATTTCTTCAACATTTAAAGAGTTCCTGCCTGTGTAATTAACCAAGACAAAAGCTAAGCTTAGGATAAATTAGGTTTTCTAACATCTATTCCTAACAAATAATAATGTCTGAATGCCCCCCCCACACACACACTCACAAACGTATATAAATATCTCTTTGTTTTTTTGCTTGTTTCAATTATTTGATCATGGCCATGCTAGGGCAGCGCCACCTTGAAGGGTTTCAGTCAAATGACTCAACACCTGGATTTATTTCTTTAAGCCTAGTACTTCTTGTATTGGTCTCTCTTGCTGAACCACTAAGTTACAGGGATGCAGAGAGAGTAAAGATTTTTAACTTACCAACTGTCTGCCTCAGTCTGCCATTGGAAGCAACCTGCTCGGAGAAGACTTTTGCCCACATGCTTCGGTTCTTCAGATTTGCTCGATAAACCTAAGACTTATCTCCCCTAATCTTATCTTGGAGGGATTTGACTTTACAACTGCAGTGAAGGTAACCTATCTGGGCAGTTGGAAAATCCAAACAATCCCAGCATTTTGTGGAAACCTATGAAGGAATGTTGTCTACGAAGTCTGGCAACCTGAACGAACTTTGTTTATAAAATGGATTTTTCTTTGAATGCACGAAGACTATAGACTCTGCAAACTACAATGAAGATGACCTATCCAAGCGCGCGTGTTTACGTGTGTGTGTGTGTGTGTGTGTGTGTAACTCTGAACTGAAAACATCTTATGCAATGGACACTTTACTCTTAAAAGACTACCTGTCTAGTATCGGAGAAACAATAAAAGGTGAGCACTCCGTGCAGCAAAGTGGTCGGTGATAAAAAGGGCATCTATCCCAAAACCAAAACCATTCTAACATCATGAAAGTCATAAAGGCAATGAAAAACTCCACTTATGTTTGCAGTACTCACAATTATGTACGGTAGTGAAGTGGTCAGAAAGTAACATCTGGTCATGTGTTAACACTCATCCATCATCATCGAACGATCTCATTAATTTCCTCCCGTCCAGATGTAAAACAAGAGGCATCAAACAACCCACTTATTCCTAGAAACTTCATTTTCCTTGTCAGATGCAAAATTTTAGTACTTCCACCATCAACAATGGCTTGATGAAAGGTAGGTCCGAAGAGATTGTAGAGATACACTACAGCGGAAATGAGTTGTGTGCTGTGTGCAAGAGGTAAAGTGGAATAGAGCCTTAGTCACATTTCTACGGAACTGGTACAATGCTAATGTGGTGGATGGAGTAGAAATATTGTTGACAGAGAAATTATTAGATAAAGTAAATCAAATAGTGAAACTGTTTGACAATAAATGAAGCCCGAAATAGTCATAGATGACAGTGACCTTCGAAATGTACCACAATCAAATCTAAGAGATGAGCAAAAGAATATTTGCAATGAGGTCCTATTGCTGAGTACCTAGGTAACGTGTGATAGCGATTTTGTTATCATGGTTACTTTATGGTCATTGTGGAAAACACCATGATGGCTATTTCGATTTATATTGAATGTTATTGCTATAAGGAACAAATAGAGGTTGAGCTTCTCGGAGTTTGGTGGTATGTCGTCATATAACTCTAGTGCGCTTGTGTGTGTATCATTCTTCAGTTTCATTTCAAGATTTCTTGCCAATAGAGAAAGAACCGGTTTCTAACCCAGATGCAAGGCTCCTTCATTGGAATTTCAACATCAACAACAGGGCACTCCTGTATGTATGTATGTATGTGTGCATGTATGTATGTATGTTTTTATAAAAAATACGTATACTACTTGTTGAGTCTGGGGGAAGGGATATAACCCATAATCGTTCTGAGATCGATAAGCTTGATGCCATTAGTGTTCCGTTTGACTCATTGTAGGTCAGCACCTGCAGGAACAACGCGAGCTGAGAGAAGGTTCCAGAAGCACAGTAATAACCCTTCTAGATACCTTGTATTAATTATTTTTTCTTTAGCGGTTTACATGCTGGCTACTCGATAAAATCTTGTATTGATTTTATCCTCACACACACACACACACACACACACACACACACATAAAGCAGCAGCAGCAGCAGATGGAAACTTTCAACACAGAAGGATAACAGAATTTTGACGAAATGATATGCTGTGAGCCGCGGATCAGAAGCTGGATGTCGGGTATACAGGGACGGGAGCGGAAAGCAAGAAGCTTGCTAATGCATTGCAGCAAGAAGGTCAGTGATCTAAGCTCATAGATTAGAATGTTTCCCGGTCGAAAAACGTGTTTGTTTGCACCAGGATGTCACTTTATCATTGTCTCAACCAAACTATCGGATGTTGTTATACACCGCTAAACACGATGCGCTGCTGTAGCTTTCGAATAATACCTCTCTGATCCTTAAATGCGGGTAGGGCGACACCCCTTTTTGAACAGAACTACAGTCCCTTACAAGGTTACCCGTATGTAGCCGATTGGAACGGAGGAACCTGAAATCAAGTGTTTTGTTGAAGAACAGAATGTACAGGTGGTTTGGGAATTGAAAACACCGTAACCACTAGGCAACGCGCCTTCACTGTATCAGGATGTCGTTAAGGAAAAGTGTGCTCAGAATGATAGCGGAGCATTCGCTCTGACTGATGCCAAGAGGAGAGGATTATTGGAATGCAGTTTACGAGAAGTTGCTGGTTGATGGAAATTCGTGAAAGACATGACTAATCCTAAAAGACATCGAAGATGGATTTGCTATTGCAATTGAGATTTATAAAGTCGAAAGTGCAATTAAGGACATGAAAGACGGAGGGAGAAGCTTGCTCCTCAGAGGTGGTCGTTGAGATGCCACAACACTTTGTGAAGTAAGGCATGCGTTGTTGCTGTTATAGCTTTATGACCAGCTCTAATCAGGCAGGTGAGGAGACGGCCAAACGACAAGGTGTGAACCACAGATCCATCTTTCCAGTTACAGAACGTAAGGTACCTAGTCTGGAAATCGAAACTACGACTCTACGATCGTGGGTCTAACATTCTAACCACGAGAGCACGCGCCTTGCTACACACGCACAAACACACACACGCATGCACGCGCTCATACACATGGCCGTACACATACACTCATACATATTGCGCATTTATGTATATGTGCATGCTTGTATGGGTGTGTAGGTATTTACGTACGGGTATGTCAACCGTTTGAGATCCCATGAAAGATCCTGGTGATTCAGCATGTGCAATACGAGGAAAAGTTTGCAATTGGATTTCAAGTCTGAATCGAAATATTTGCATGCACAAAGATCATATCCTGCAAAGCGGATCGACCGATCCGGTGGGAATTACAGCTTTGGTGTGCCGCCGATGCTTCAAACTATTCCTATCTGCAGCGGGGCTGAGTTGTCTTCTGAGAGGAGATGGACCTAAAGTCGGGGAGGCCATTCACAACAAGGAAGCACAAAGAAACGTCGATCATCTGTGAAAACGAAGCAACCACTGCGTGTGCGTGTCGCGGGAGCGTTTGTGAATGTGAATATCAACAAAGAAGAAAACTAAGAAGCTATGGGTTTACCAACATTTGTTCTGAACCTTATTACAAACACTCCTTTTTCGGTATTGGTGTCTGAAATAAAGCAAATCTTTAAGTGAACTTTAAAAGATCTGTGGTCAACGACGCTATTATAAAAAAAATTACGATGTAAAATCTGATCAAGTTACAGTCAATTCCAAGGGAAATAACTTCGTTTGGTAATTCAGTAATCAAATTTATGTACTGAAGAGTTGCTTCCCTTACAATTTATATATAATTTTTTTTTGAGAAAATAACTTGGATTACTGCTCCCAGCTATGGTCACCCAACAGCGTAAAATTAACAGCGGACTTTGAAGCAATCCAGCGAAGCTTCACAAAAAAAATCGTCTCATTGAAACAACTCATCTACTGGGAAAGGCTGAAACAGCTAAGACTCTACTCCCTGGAGCGAAAGCGGGAGAGGTATGCAATAATATACATCTGGAAGATCTTGGAAGGTAATTCTCTCAAAGAGCCTGAGGGACCTACACAAAGTGGATGTAGATGTTTTCAAATCAAAACTGGACCTCTTCCTGTCTGAGCTGAAACTAAGAAAAAATGTGTGTGTGTGTGTATATATATATATATATATATATATATATATATATATATATATATATATATATATATATATGTATATATGTGGCTGACCCCTAAGGGTGGATGTTACTGTTGCTTTTAGCCGTGCAGTTACTGTTAATACCTCGTTCAGAGATTTAACATTGCTTGTTTTCACTTTTTCGAGATCAGTGAATAATTTCACTGGAAAAAGTTATATATATTTGCAAAGGGATATCTTTCGCATCGAAGGTCGGCGATTGTCGTACGCTGAGGACGGGAAAATACCCAGAAACTCGAGTCCGTGCGTATCGCAGATCAAGATGGGAAGAATGACTTCCCTTTGCAAATACAGACAGGACACAGATGTGTGTCAATAGCCAGCTGGAGGAGATGTTCTCCTGGGGCTAAAAGCAACAGTAACATCCACCCTTAGGGGTCATATGCTATATATATAAATAGAACACACACACACACACACACACACACATTTATATATACCTTTGAAGGCACATTGCTCAGTGGTTAGAACGTCGGGCTCACAATCATGAAGTAGTGAGTTCGATTCCCGGACCGGGCTGTGTGTTGTGTTCTTGAGCAAAGCACTTTATTCTACATTGTTCCAGTTCACTCAGCTGTAGAAATGAATTGCAACATCACTGGTGCCAAGCAGTATTGGCGCCTTAGCCTTTCTCTGGGAGAACATCGATGGCGTGGAGAGCAGGAGGCTGCTATGCACGGGCGACTGTTGGTCTTCCATAAACAATCTTGTCAGGACTTGTGCCTGGGAGGGAAAATCTCAAGGTGCAATCTCAAGGTCATTCACGAGTGAAGGAGGTCTTCTTTGTCTGTCTGTTTGCCTGTCTGTCTGTTTGCCTGTCTGTCTGTCTGTCTCTCTCTCTCTCCCCCTTTCTCCATCTCTCTCTCTCTCTCTCTACACACACATTGGTATGTACGATAGAGTTCCATATTTGTGTGTGTATGTGTCTGTCTTTGTCCACCGCTTAAACACCGCTTAAACACCGCTCTTGGTTTGTTTACGTCCACATAGCATAAGGGTTCGACAAAAGATATCGATAAAATAAGTACCAACATAAAAATGAGATTTAAAGCAAAATAAGTATTGACGACGATTTGTTCGACTAAATCCTTTAAGGTGGTGCCCCAGCATAGCCGCAATCCTAAGGATGAAAGACAAAGACACAAACACACACACACATACATTCAGAGAGAGAGAGAGAGAGAGAGAGAGAGAGAGAGAGAGAGAGAGAGAGAGAGAGAGAGAGAGAGAGAAATAGAGAGAGATAGATAGATAGAGAGAGAGAGAGAGAGAGAGAGAGAGAGAGAGAGAGGGGGAGAGGTCATAGAGCTGCCCGGGAAAGTTTTGCTTCTGTTTCGTTCCGAGAGCTGCTCCTGCTGTGACTGCGGAGGTCGGCATCTGCTGAGTGACACTTCCTGTTGCAGTGACGGCATTTGAAGACACTGTCTGCAAATCTTGTCCTGGTGCTGCTTTCCTGTCAATTTAGCTTTTATTTATCAACAAACCTCAGCTTCCCCTCTCGTCTTTTTAACCCCTTCTCTATTTCAGGTGTTCCGTAGGAGCGATCATTATCAATGTAAATGCTGTCACGTACAAAGACGTGTTTTAACATGACCACGAAGATGGCGTACAGGGAGAGAGGCAAACACACAACTCAGTTTCTCTCTAGAACCAATACTGAAAATATTCTGCGGTAGACTCCTCAAATTGAATGACACCCTTCATGTTTGTGTAGAGTGAATGCATGATCCTGCTTAATCTCGGAGTCCATCTAATCTTTTCAAGAATTTTGAACAGGCCGGCTCTAAGGTCGAAGACCTCTCTGCATTTATATTATAATTGTCGAAGGGAGAAGATACTGTTAATTGCGAAGCGTTCTGGCCTGAAGTGGCACTGAGATTTGGTATATACCTTTTCAGGAATTTTTTTCAGTCTGGTTAGGACCACATAAGCAAAGACTTTCTCAATGAGATTCCCTTGCTGTTCTTCCAGCATCTTCCATGGTATTTGTTCTTGTACAAAGTGATTCTATTGCAATCACTTGCATTATACGGAATTGTTTCTTCGTTCCAGCACTGGCACATCAGTTTGTGTAGGTGATGCAATAAGATACTCTCTGCACATTTGATGGCTTATTGTGGAGTGCCATTCAATGCCGATATCTTATCATTGGAAAGATAGTCAATGGCTTCACTCAAACTTTCAAAAGTCGGTATAATGCATCTAGTTCCTCCATCAATGGAAAGCGATCCACGGCGTCTAGCAAACTGTCCACAACGTTTTTTTTTTCACGTGGAGTAGAGTCCAGAGTAATGCTTCCTTCATCTTTCCTTTTACTTGTCTTTATCTTTAAAGTTTCACTCGTTACAGTTTTCAGAGGTGCTGTCTTGTTCATGGTTTCTTTGTGCCCTCCTACACACTACGATGTTACTTATGTCAAATGATGATTGAATACTTTAGTATTCATTAGCACAGCATCTACGGCCTTGGCCAAAAGTATTAGGCCACCCCAATATTTTGGGGTTCTGCTATCTTAATGTTAATGAAACTCGTGCACATGGTAGATTATGGTATATTTCACAATATACATTAGTTTTAAAATCTGGTTGACCCTCCTTAAGCATCAATTACCGCTTCTATACGGTTAGGCATTGAATCAACTAGTTTCTTGCTGGTGCTAGGCGCAATTTTACTCCATTCTTCTCTCAACATTTGGTACAAATGCTCTTTATTCTTAATTGTTGTTTTCCTGATAGCTTCACCAAGAGTTCCCCATAGGTGTTCGATTGGATTTAGATCGGGACTTTGAGCTGACCAGTCTCAAACCCTGTGTCTCAAGCCATTGACGATTATTCTTTGCTGTATGACAAGGAGCATTGTCCTGTTGAAAGATAACACTGTTTGTCGACACACCATATTCGCTTCAGAAACCATTGGCTTCTTCCTGGCTTTACAGCCTTTCAGACCGTACTCTGCAAGCCTTCTTCTAACAATTCTGGTGGATATTTGTGAAGTACTTGCCTCGTTGAGGTCCGCATAGCTCCGACGATGTTTTTCTCCTGTTTCTGAGCGGCTGATGGATGATGGATCTGTCATCACGAGGCGATGTAACCTTTTTTCTACATGTTCTTTGTACTGTCATCACATCTTTTGTCTTTCTGAAGCGCTTGAGAGTCGTTTGCACCGTACATCGAGAACATTTCATCTTCTGAGCAATTTGCTTTTGAGACATTCCATCTTCATGATGAGCTACGATTTGACCTCACTCACACTCACTCAGCTCCCTTGTTTTAGGCATTTTACTGTCTATTAACTGTATCTACAACGTATTTTAGCATAAAACTCCGAAATAATCAAGGAAACATTAGTTAATTTTGGACGTTGGTTTTTACTCGTAATTGGTTGCATATCTACAGTACAGTATAAAAGTAGTGGTAAACGATGCTTAAGGAGGGTCAAAGAGATATTAAAACTAATGTATATTGTGAAATATACCATAATCTACCATGTGCACGAGTTTCATTAACATTAAGATAGCAAAACCCCAAAATATTGGGGTGGCCTAATACTTTTGGCCAAAGCTGTAGCTATTTTCTGGGCTTTGTATCTTGTTTTTACTGCTTGCAAGATAATGGTTTCAAGGAGTCAAACCGAAGAACACTGGTAGGGATAAGCGTTCACTACTAAAAAATGCTTTTTATGGTAAGCGTCTTAAACAGCCTCTGACAACAACGTCCAACTCCTGGCCTTCTCGTGTGGCATAGCTTCTAAGTCCGGCAGAACTGTTTGTGTTGACATGAGGAGGGGCGAGGGAAGGTGCTGGCATTTCAAAGCCAGTGCTTTATGTAAATCTTCATTGCATTGCAGCCGTACCCATTCACGGGAGAAGCTTTGGGATTAATCTTAGAGAAAAAAAATTCGAGCTGAGTCCTTAAAACAGTCTAACATTTCGGCGACAACATTAGTGCCAAGCTGTATTAGCTCATAGCTTTTCCTTGGACAGCATCATTGACGTGGAGAGGGAAGACCTGCTGCATAGGCAGCTGTTAGTCTCTCATACAACCCTACCTGTGAAACGATGCTAAAGAAACCCCTCTGGAGGGGTTTCTTTAGCATCGTTTCACAGAGATGGTAGTGAACATGAGAAAACCCGCTCAATCTCTCTCTTTCTCTCTCCATCTCTCTCTCTCTCTTTCTCTCTCTACATACAGACATACATGGATACACTCACACACATGTGTATATATATAAGTGTGTGTGTGTGTGTGTATATATATATATGTATGTATGTATGTATGTTAATTTCTAAAGTTATTTCTACAGATTTTCTATAGAAATTAGAGCCAGCACTGAAAGTTACCACGTTTCATATACGAATACGTCAATGTTAACAGTGCGACCAAAGATAGAAAAATAGGTGATGGGTGTATATCCATATTTCAGGAGTCATTGCTTCTTCATCAGTATCACATTCCATCCATTAACCACCAACGAACACAGCTTAAATAACCACTAAGTTTAGTGGTGTAAAGCTTTTACGTATTCCTGACAACTGCTCCGAACATATTAATTACTTGTAGGGACACCGTATTTCGTTATGCAACCACAATATACTATTTTATGAGTCGATATTCTGTCCTACCTGTGTTAGCAGTGCGATTCAGTCACTTTTAAAAACTGTAACTACAGATTTTTTATAGAAATTAACACCAGCGTAGTTCAAGTTGTTTGCCCGTGGCACCGCTCATTCGTATCGAACACAGAAGTACATGGTTACGTCCATAAACATATATTTTGGCGTATACGTATTTTTGATTATCGAACGAGGAAACAGAATTTTGTAGTGGAAAACTCAACTTTTAATGGATTCTGGCAGTTAAGAATTGGAATTAAGTACTAAGTTTTAATTTCCTATTTAAACTATTCTCTTTACTCTTGATTAAATTCATTCTTAACCTTTCTACAACAAAACTCACCCATAAACTTTCATAAAGAAACAAAAAACACTGTGTCGTCAGAATGCAGTTTTCTTCTTCGGGAAATTCAAGTACTTCGTTTCTGGAAAGCAATAAGTGATAGAAAATATAAGAGAAGAATATTCTTGAATTTTTAAAGTTTAAATTTGAACTTTAAGCCTTACAAAGATACACTAATGAGAAATAGATTTTGAAGAGATCATTTGCGTACAATAGTAGAAAATCTATTGTATGCAGACATTGATGACTCTTAACTGAGATGTAATAGCGAAAATGCAAGGAAGTGAAAATGATAATCATTAGAAGGAAGACCTACGCGTCAAAGCAGACGACTTGAGAGAGTGAAGAGAAGGAGGTCGAGAGAGAGAGAGAGAGAGAGAGAGAAAGAGAGAAAGAGAAAGATATAGAGAAAGAGAGAGGGAGATGTGCAATAAATTGGGAAACGTATAAAGAAAGAAAAAAGAAAAATCGAAAAATACTTCAAAATGCATTTTCTTTTTGCTTAGCTTACTTCAAATATCAGAAATAATTCATGGAAAAGAAATATTCTTCACAGGAAAACGTATAACTTCTACGTGGGTTCATTTGCAGAATTCTTAACGAAAATGCAAACGTTGCGATTCTTGAAAGTCATAAAGTTGCTCTTCCGAGAATTACCAAATCTGCTAAATAAGTAATTTCTGACTTTTATGCACATTTTCTTTACAAAGTTAATTATTTCTGAATGTATCAACTATTGAATTATTTCCTTTTTCCAGTAAGTTTTTTTAAATAGGTTTTTTACATTTCACACATCAGACATGTTTGAATAATATATGTGAAGGTGTAGCTGTGTGGTAAGAAGTTTGCTTCCCAGTAACATGGTTCTGGGTTCAGTCCCACTGAACGGTACCTTGGGAAAGTGTCTTTTTATTAAAGTTTGAGTGGATTTGGTAGACAGAAACCGAAAGAAGTCTGTCGTGTATCAATATATATCTAATACATATTGCTTCCTAAGAAGTACTGGGGGTCAATTTATTCGACTAAAAATTCAAGGCGATGCTCCAGCATGGTCAAAATCTAAAGACTGAAAAAAGGGAAAGATAAAAGATATATATGCATATATATATATATATATGGGAGAATTTACGAAAAAAAAACAGACGAAGACAGGTGGTGTAAACAACAAATGGATGTATTAATATAACGCTCGGGAATAGAGAAAGTCTTTGACGTTTCGAACCTACGCTCTTCAACTGAAAGGAACACAGAAATATATATGTATATATATATATATATATATATATATACATCCCTTGACGTAAGTGGCTAAACTGTTCTGAAGTGAATGGGAATTAATTCAACTATAATATAAAAGGATAAAATTGTTAACATTTTACCAAAAAATGTTTAAAAATTTTAACAATTTTATCGTTTTCTATCTTACATGATTATTTAAGTGTATCCGTGAAAAGGTTTCGTAATCAAAATAAGGAAAAGATTAAGTTTGGATAAAAAAGCGATCACGTTATCAAATTGACTGAAATATTATGGCTACAGCATCTCAAATCACAATTTTTGCTCTTAAAAACTTTTCCAGCTTCTAAGGCAAACGACAGTAAAGTTGAAGTAAAAAGTCATTGAAAGCAACAGGAGTCATTGTTTGAGACAGACATGGAAAGTGTCCGCTGGAAAAGAAAGATGGTTCGAGAAGCTGAAAAAGAAATAAGATTATTTGACATCAGAGCGAATGTGAACAATGAAGAACTGATAGGCAGATGAAATGACAAAAACGCATTGAGGTGTTGTGTAGGGTCATCTTATCTGTCAAGCTTCATGCTATTCATCAGTGACTTAGAGAATCGCATTCTTCTTATACTGCAGCCATATCCCGTGAAAGTTGAAGATGAATAGATGCAAGGAGAAGATTGAATGCAGCAGATTAAATAAAAATATAGCATTGTGACGTTGAAGAAAAGAAAGAAAAGAAAGATAGAAAAATAGTCCTTGTTCTCAATTTCACCGATGTTCCAGTGTATAACTCTTGGCAGATGTATAAAATATATACGGGACAAAAAGTCAATGGTTCTTTTAGCCTTTAGAAGAAATTTTAGATCTTGTTTACTAAATATTGTATTTCACCTCACCAAAGCAAGCTGGAGAAGAATTGATTATCGATTTAGAATATAAGAAAATCAATAAAGACAGTTATTGTCTTATAAAGAAACCAACATGTGAGAGATAAAAATACAGAGTTGCATGTAAAAAAATTTAATGCTTAACAATATTGTAAAGTTAAATAATTTCTGTTTTATTGTAGAATATCTTAACATCCTACGCATAAAGAACAGCTTTTCTTTTTCTCATAGTAAAATCAAGTTTTGATGAATAAATCTACAATTGCTCCCATTGTTACTGCAAAGTCTGTCATAAACTCTGACATAAATCGGTCAAAGAACCCAAGTTACGTTTTAGCATGTTTTCCTTTTTGTTAATTTTGTTTCTTTGGTCAAATGAAGAAAATTAACGCCGATGACACTTAAAGGGACATCAATGAATAATGAGAAGTAGGACACAAAAGAAAAAGAAAAGGTTGAAGTGGTTAAGAGAGGAAGAAAGTTATTCTCTATCCCGGGACCTTGTGCAAATGTTTGCAACAGGATGGACTCTGCTTTCTCTAAGAATGAATGAATGATAGACAAGATGAGGAAGTTGCATTAAAGAATAAAGAAGATGTACAGAGCATACACATTTAATTTTTTTTTTATATACTAGATTCTCGGAAAAAATTAAATGATTAGAAACTTTAAGAATTTTATATTGTATAAAAATAAATAAATGTGTATGCTCCGTATACCTTAAAAAGGATAAAATGAGAAATTGTGAGGGTTATGCCATTAACAAAAATATTAGAAACATATATGAATTGAAAAAACTTCAGATATATATTGAAATAAGATCATAAGCTCAGAAAATCGGGGACCAATATGTTGGCCCACAAAATAGATCAGTATAATACAATCGTGGCACTCAGTATAATACAATCGTGGTTACGACGAGGAGGGTTCCAGTTGACCCGATCAACGGAACAGCCTGCACATGAAATTAACGTGCGAGTGGCTGAGCACTCCACAGACACGTGTACCCTTAACGTAGTTCTCGGGAAGATTCAGCGTGACACAGATGGTGACACAGATGGCCCTTTGAAATACAGGCACAACAGAAACAGGAAGAAAGAGTGAAAGTTGTGGTGGAAGAGTACAGCAGGGTTCGCCACCATCCCCTACCGGAGCCTCGTGGAACTTTAGGTGTTTTCGCTCAATTAACAACGCCCTGTCTGGGAATCGAAATCGTGATCCTACAACCGCGAGTCTTCTGCTCTAACCACTGGACCATTGCGCCTCCGCATAATACAATATTCCAACATGGATACGAGGCAGAAAAATGGTAAAACAGATTGAGAAAAGGATTGAACTTATATAGTTTTGTCTCTCAGCTTTATCCCCAGAATCACAAAGGAAATGGAATCAATTCAGGAAAATATATTCCTTCAAGCAATCTTGCGTCGAAGTGAGAAAATCAATATTTTAAAAGAGGAACAATGATTTGGCAGAGACAGTACAGTGACAAACAAATACCTTGCTCCTTTACGCTATGAGTTCGAATCCTGCTATGATCAATTTTGTTTATCATTCTTGCAAGGCGATGAAATAAAGTACCAGTTATGTACGAGGGTCGATACAAGCAACTCTACTCTACCTGAAATCTACGGTCTTGTGCTAATGTTAGAAATCAATACGAAAAAGGAAATTTGCTGTATGACAAACACGGTAGAGCAGCGACCTTACACATACATTATTATGTCTCTTCACATTACACTACGTTTGATTTTGGCGTTCATTCAACCAGGAAAACGCAACTACCAATCATGTACCGGGGTAGAATAAATTGATTATTCACCTTTGCTACAAATACGCACACATACACACACACACACACACACACACACACACACACACACACACACACACACACACACACATATGTGTGTTTATCTGGGTACTGTTGTAATATTTTGGTTTTTCTTTCTGTCCAAAATAATAGATCTTTTCCCATTGTCTCCATAATGTAACTTATGATGTGTTTTAAAGTTATGGAAGGATACAACCATTATTCAGATTCTGAATTTTATCTTCTTTTCTTTTAAATATTCAAACATTTGTTTCGTTTATATTAAACTGTTTTGCAATTTCTGTCCAACTTTTTCCATTTTAAAGTTGACTTAATATATGAAATTATATTTCCAGAGAAATCGACTTTCTTGACATTTTTAACTTATTATCCAGCCTCAAAAATGTTTAAGAAAATAGAAAAAAAAAACAAAAAAACAAAAAAACAAAAAAAAAAACGCAGTTTTAACTTTACATTTTAAACTTATAGTTCAGAATGTGGATACCCCATTATTAAAAAAGTGAAATAAAAGTAAAATGAAAGGAAAATGAAAAAACAAAAAAAGCCGTAACCGTGGTGACGAATTGATCCTTCAGTATACGTAAAGTTGAAAAAAACAAAACAAAAAAAACAAAAAAAAAAAACGAAAGAAAAAAAGAAAAACAGAAAGCAAACAATTGTAGCAAAAACGAAAACGAAAACCGTGCAAATCGAGTACCGTATATACTGAGGTTTAACTGTATATTACAGGTGGCCCTCGGTGGAATAGTAGCATGTTTTGATGTAACTTGGATTATAACGTCATGGTTAATCAGAATTTGATGTTAACATTTGACTGCAATTAAATTTCGCTTAATTCATAATTATTAATGAGCTCGAAATATCGTTAATTTTAATGGATTCGTAAATTAGTAGGAGACCACTAATTTCCAGGCGAAGGATTAGCGTTGTTTGAATCGAATTTATTGCATTACTGGTCCTTGTTCTAACGACTCTGAACAAATGAAGACAAAGTGAATGATGACACAATAAGACATTAGAATTACGAGAAAGGAAACCTTATCAAAAGTGTGAAGTATTTAGCCGTTGGTCAAGTGTTTCAATTTTGAATATATTTCGTTATTCATTAATTATAAGAATCAGAAATAATGTTGTTAACATTTTATCCGGTTATAGACAAGCAGATTTTTAAAGTTTCGTAAACTTCGCTCGCTCTCTCGCTTTGTTCCATTCTCACACTCTCTGCTTATCTCTCTCTCTCATTCCCTCTCTCGCCTATCCTCTCTCTCCTATCCTCTCTCTCCTATCCTCTCTCTCCCCTCTCTCTGTGCCTATCTCTACCTGTCGCCAAGCAACGTGTTTATATGAACTACTGCTTCAAATTAAGATCAACTTTTATGGAAGCTCGGCTAATGTCGCAATTCTCGCCAGGATTCTTTGAATTTGAGCAGTGTATAATGTCACGAGTGATACCAGCGTTTCATATCGAGAAGAACATCATCTGAAGACAATTCATCCAAATCTGGACAAAGATCACATGTTTAAAGTCCAAGCTATGGTCTGAGAGAATCGTAATCACCTGAATCTCTGTGAAATTTCAGAAGTAATTGTGCCACATAAGTTTCAAAGAAAGACTGAAGATGCATGCTATGCTGAAAAGCTTTTTACCGCGTCTGGTGACAGATGAAGAAAAGGAGAAGAAAGTCACAGTCATCCATGAGCTGTGTGGTTGTTCAGATGTTGATAAAAGCTTTCTGAAATATGCTGTAAGGGGTAAAGGAACTTGGGCGTAAGACTATCATATCGAGACAAAAAGCCACCGCACTGGGTAGGATCATAGTCAATACGGAGCTACCCACTAAAAAGTGATGTTCATCGCCTTTTTTCGATCAGAAGGGTGTCTTTCCAGTCAAAAAGGATTCAAAAGAAGTTTAATATAAACGAAACAACTAAGCAACTATTAGTCTAGTAAAAAAACAAAACAAAAAGAAAAGACAAAAATCAGAGCCAGAAAACTCGCTGGATCTTGGAACGCACAACACACAGGTGTACTTAACATTATGGAGACAATGAAAAGTTTGTTCTGCGTGGTTGGACGATCAATAAAGTGTTTCGCTTAGATGTTCTGAGAACACGTTCCAGCACTGGAAAAAAAAACGTTGGCAGCTGTGTATCAACAATGGAAGGAATTAATTTGAAGGAGTCAATTCTGATTAAATGGTAAGCAAAGCAATAACGTTCTTGTTCTTTTAATACATACATGCACACATCCATGCATACATACATTGGTACATTTATTCAAAGTTCATATACAGCTACACCATATAAAGACATATATATATATATTCATATATAATTATTTTCATTTGAAAAGTCCACAATCAGTATCAATGAACCGGTTATACGTAAGTTAAAAAAGGTCTAAAATATTTAAATGAAATATTACACTTGTTTTTGTCGCTTTAATTTGTCTAAAAATATAATAATTCTCTTAATGTCGTTGTGTTTTTTCACCCATATTTTTTGTTTATATAACACAAGCGTTGTAATTTGCTTGAAGTATTGTGATGCGTGTAAATGATGTAAATGTTTGGAAAACCGTTGAAGAATGTAGATGGAAAATTATGCAAAATATGTAAGGTTAAGTTAATAAATGAAAACAAAGAAAAAGTATTAACGTACATAGGTTGTTTAATGACCCTATAATATTTCGTGAAAGATGCCACCTTTTCAAATAGGAGAAAGAAAATAAAGAGTTCCGAGAAATGTGCTGTTATCGGCAGGCCTTTATAATCTGTTTTGACGAAAGGCTTAGATTGTTTACTGTATTTATAGTCGTGGTTAATCAAGATAGGTAGTATCAGTTGCAGCAGGAAGTGTAGTGTAGGAATAGCGACAGTAGTAAGTGTTGTGGCACGATAAGTTAGTATGTGTGAAGGAGAATGAGGAAAGTTAAATTTTAAGGTAAGATTAGTCAGTAGGTATGATATTTTGAAAATTTCTTCGTTTAAAAGCTAAGGGTGGGTTGCACTAAACAGTGAGGCGTGTGTAGTGAATGTATGTAAGAAGTGTAAGAATGTGTGTACGAAATAAATTAGAAAGGTGAGAGAAGGTGAGTATGCGAGGCAATAGTAGTAGTAGTAAGTGTCGTGGTATGATATTGAAATAGCTAAAACGAAGCTAAAGATGGTGCTGCAGGATGCCATGTTACAAGAAAGACCAGTATATAGTCAAAAGCTGAACAAAACCTGAACAGGCTTGAAATTTACTGTGAAGATTCGTGATTTGGCTGAGAAACATGAAAACGAAAGTAGAAAATAAAGGATTCTTAATTGCAACACACGATCAAAGTCTACAGGAGAGAAGGAAGAATCTATAATCGAAATACCAGTCTTAAAAGACAATAATGTATCTCCAAACAAGAAGTTATCTGAATATAAAAATGTGTTTTGGGAATGGTTAAAAATGCGAAGACAAATACATCAATAAAACTTCAGAACTTATAAATTTACACAAGCTACAGGAAATAGCTCTACAAAACACTGGATACAAGACAAAAGCCCTTCACGTACACTAGGCCTATAAAGGCTTCAATATGGTGTAATGTAATAAAAGTTCGCCGTAAAAATAATACAATTGAATAATAATAATAATAATAATAATAATAATAATAATAAAAATAAAACTACTGAACAACAATAATAATAATAATAATAATAATAATAATAATAATAATAATAATAATAATAACAACAATAATATAGACGATAACTTAAAAGAAAATTTTAAATTGATTAAATGTTCTCTTTAAAATTTATCTTAAAAAAGTGGTTTCCTTTCATTAAGTTACCCCAAATAGTGACATTTTTATTTTGTATTCTTTATTTCATTTGTAAGAAGACCAGAAACAAAAACCCCCGACGTAAAAAACAAGAAAACAAGGAGAGCAGAGTGATAAACCTATCAGTTGACTCTATCAAGGCGAGACAATAACAGTTGGTTGTTACGAGTCTTTTTGGCTTCTGTCGGTCGTATGTTTAGTGTCATTGTACGCTTTAGGCCAATAATGAATATGGCAAATGGTAAAATCGATAGCAAAACAAGAAAAGAAAAAAGAAAAATGAAAAAGAAGAAAAGCAAAAAAAAAAAGAAAGTTGAATTCAACGTCATTCGTTTTGCATTTCGACAGGAATCTGGAGTTATCAGGTTGTCGTAAATGTTTTTAAGACCGACCTTTAGATCGCCTAAGCTGACTTGAGATATGGACAGTCATAAATTACAATCGAATTACATGTCATAACACAACCCCTTATTGGCCATATTTTTTTATTTCAGTTTTATTTCTACCATTTCTCTGCATTCATTTGTCTTTAATAATAATAATAATAATAATAATAATAATAATAATAATAATGATAATGATAATAATAATAATATTTTCAGCTACTGATAATTATTATTGCGTTTTCGAAGAGTTCATATTTGTCAACATGTGTTTCTTTAAAAAAATTAATAAAACGTAAAACGAAAAATCATGCAGTCCAACCATCGCCATCGATATCATCATCATCATCATCATCATCATCATCATCATTATCACCATCACCGTCATCGTCGTCTTCTTCTTCTTCTTCTTCTTCTTCTTCTTCTTCTTCTTCTTCTTCTTCTTCTTCTTCTTCTTCTTCTTCTTCTTCTTCTTCTTCTTCTTCTTCTTCTTCTTCTTCTTCTTCTTCTTTCTTCTTCTTCTTCGCCATCGTCGTCGTCTCCATCGTCTCCATCTTCGAACAGTTGAACAAAGTCCCGCTGCTGGAAATGGCTCTCGGCTAATTTCCGAATGAGCCTTGCCATTCTGCTCGTCACCTCGTCCCATTTCTTCCCCACCTGGATATCTGAACCAGACCTAACCAAATCAAACCCGAACAATTTAACCGATCCATCCGTCTCTTGTCTCAACGCTGCTGGATGGCAAGGACCCGCTACTTCGAGTGCCGCACTGCAGACCCACCGACGTTACTGGTTGATTTTGATCCTTGCCACGCGCTCCCTTAGAACGGTGCCGATCACCTCAGTATATTTGGTGTCCGACACTATTATGGTGACGCCGCCCGTATTTTCCGACACAGGTCTTCCACATTCTAATTCGTGCGGGTTGCCTCTCAATGCTTCTGATTTCCGCAGGAGTGACTCTAGAGTCATTACATAAAGAAGAAACGAGGGAGGAAGACCTCAACGGGCTGGGTGCGTGATATACAACGGGTTCTGATAAGTTACTGTATATGTTAATCATCGAGCGAAATCGTTCTGCACGCCCTACTCCAGTGCTCGAGTATTGCTAATCTGTGGGTTTATGTCAAACACCTGCTGTCACGTGTAGGACAGAGCCGGCTATCAGCTGAATCCATTGTGAAGATTGCCCTGCCGTCCTCTTTTGGCCGGGAGGGGCAGGCAATTTTTATTTGTCTAGTGGCTGTAGTGTGGTGGACCCGCTTGAAAGGGCTAAAGACAGACACTTCCCTCTTTGGTCAAGCCCTCATCAACTTTTTCAAGTTTCACTTGAAAAGGAAGTTAAGGGTGGAGAGGGAGGTGTTGCCTTGTAACAAGTTTGTTGAAAGATGGGTGAATGTTGGAAGAATGACCAGTGTGAAAGGACCTGTTCTGAGCGTGCACCTGTAAACAAAAGGGAATTAAAGGAGAAGGGCTCTTGCTCTGTTGATCAGGCACCCGTGTCTTTTCTGAGTTTTTCCATGAGGACCTTAAAGTGCCTTTCCTATTGGGAGGAGTTTTAATTTATTCAATTTTAATTGTTATTTATATTGTTTACACGTGGAAAACCCATTTTATCGTCTCGTTTTTGTCTTTTATGTTGTTGCATGTTCTTTAATGTTATTGCATGTAAGCCCTTACGGCTAATAAAAGAATGAATTATTATTATTATTGTTATTATTATTATTATTATTATTATTATTATTATCATTATCATTATTAATATTATTATTATTATTATTATTATTATTATTATTATTGTTGTTGTTGTTGTTGTTGTTGTTGTTGTTGTTAGCGTCATGACTATTTCATTATTAATGCATGGCTATCAAAATATTTCGTCACCCTTGTGTGATGCGTTTGCTGATCTTTGTCGCAGCATTGGTGAAAATCTCTCCCAATCGTGCCTGTCTGCTTAATATCAAGTTTTACTCTGCAAAGCTGTCATTTAAATAGTGCAAACAGCTAATGTCAGAAATAAGCCAGTAACTTCACTTCACGTTATGTTGAAACAAGACGATCGTGTATGTCATCAGAAGTCAATCCAATAACGGTGAGAAAAAAAATATTATAAGGTAAGTTTCTGTCTCTGAAGCTGTAGATAATTTTTTTTTTACCCTTGGTATACTGTCATAAACAAAATATTTGCTTTTTGCTAAACAGAAGTTTACTTGTCTTCAAAAAGAGTGTGGGGATTAACAAAGATGGCTGGTTAGTTAAAATCATGAATTGTCTGACTTCCGATCGAATCTTCAACATCAAGTAGATAATTTTTTTTTTACCCTTGGTATACTGTCATAAACAAAATATTTGCTTTTTGCTAAACAGAAGTTTACTTGTCTTCAAAAAGAGTGTGGGGATTAACAAAGATGGCTGGTTAGTTAAAATCATGAATTGTCTGACTTCCGATCGAATCTTCAACATCAAGTAGTATCCAACGACCTATGTTAAACCATGGTGATGAAACTTAATCCGCTTTGACTAAATTAACGTTGTTGTAGTCAGGTGACTCACGTCCTCATCCAGCAGAAGAGAACACACACACAAAAAGAAAACTTTGACTCAAATATTTTCAGCATTCTCTACACCGTAAGATTAAAATCATTTTATCAGTGTGGCTTCGATGAAGGGGCAGCGCCCATTGCCTTTCCAACACTCTCACCAAATATCAATGACACTGATGTCATTAAAACGTTCTGTATAAACTGCTGCGTATTAACATCTTCTGGAATCTTCTACATACGATGGCAAGTACAATCAGATATTCCCGTCTCACAGCAATATACACTGATAGCAGAAACGTTAGAACGCAGGGCGAAATGATTTAACGGCATTTCGTCTGTCTTTACGTTCTGAGTTCAAATTCCGCTGAGATCGACTTCACCTTTCATCCTTCCGGGGTCGATAAATTAAGTATCGGTTGAGTACTGGGGTGCATCTAATCGATTGGCCCCATCCCCCAAAATTTCGGGCCTTGTGACTAGAGTAGAAAAGGATATACACTGTTGGTGGTGGCGCTGCAATTTCATCGTTTGAATATTAGAGTTGTTATATCAGTGCCGTGCAGCATGTATGTATGTATGTATGTATGTATGTAATGTATGTACGTACGTATGTATGTATGTATGTATGTATGCATGTATGTATGTATGTAGTGACTGTGTAATTAAGATACGTTTGTTCTTTCCGCGCTTATTTTTTCTGTAGATGTATGCTCGAATCGTACGGTTGTTACCCCTATCGTCTTCGTATTTTTTTGATTCTTGTACCACACACACACACACACACACACACACACACACACACACACACACACACACACACGTATAAAATTCGTTTTTAACGATGGAACT
>NC_142938.1:79516760-79549260 GCF_046866305.1 Octopus bimaculoides | reverse complement strand
GTAGCATCGGAATAAATCTTGATTTAAATGTAAAGTGACGTAGAAGAATGTCTACACTCGCCTTAGTTAGCTCACTGATTTTGGTGTAAAGCTGCTATTTTCGGTATCAATGGTATTGTTTTCAGTGTTAGCCATGATTGTAGAAGCAAAATTATGCGTAGCAAGAAGTATCTAACATCAAATTAAACTTGGTTGTATTCATGCATGCATCTATACATAATACTTACATGCATGCATACACACATGCATGCATGTATACATATATGCATACATACGTAAATACATACATACAAACATGCATACATACATATAACAAAATTATAGGTGCAGTAATTAACCAATTAAAATCGAGGTACTCATTATTAGAAGAGCTTAAATTCATGAAAATCTTCAATTTTAACAAAGCTGAAAATTATTGCACTCAGTAAATGCATTAAATACATACATACACATATATACATACATACATGATACATACATACATACATACATACATACATACATTATTATTCTGTAAAATACATCCTATTATTCTGTAAAATAATTTTAAATTAATTTAAATGTACACCAATGCATAAAAATAATTTTTAATTCCATTAGACATTCTAGAATACTATTAAATTTCATTCAATTTTAAAAAAGGTAAAATCGGACAGAACTTATGGGATGACCTGATATATGTATGTATGTATGTATGTATGTATGTTTGTATGTATGTATGTATGTACTTACGTACGTATGTATGTATATATGTATGTATGCATGCATGTATATATGTATGTATATATCTGTCTATCTGCCTGTCTATCTGTTTATCTCTCTCTCTCTCTCTCTCTCTCTCTCTCTATATATATATATATATATATATATATATATATATATATATATATATGTATGTATGTATGTATATAATCTTGCTTTGCTGTTCCGCTAAATTAAGCATACATATTTACTGTTTGCATAATATTTCATGAGATAATTGAACTACAGAGAGGAGGTCCAAGAATTCATCTCTCTTTCAAAGACGGAGATGTTCGGAGGGTTTTCGTCGGCCATATCATTCACATATGAACCAAAGTAAGTATACTGCGGCCAATAAATTCCATAGCCTTTTTCTTTTTGCATTTCTTGACACAGGTCATAAATATGAATAACTTTTAATAAATAACTTTTAATAAATCGATATCATCTTTGATAGCACAAAGTCGCCAGTGCTTTAGTAGAATAACAGAGAAATCTTCAACTTTTAAATAAAGAATTTTTTTATTGTCTTAACCGCAATAAAACATTAAAACCATTAATATCGATCTTACCTTCATACTCAATTCTCTTTGGGTACATCCATTCCAAGCATTTTCAATACAAAATATTAAGTAGTCTTAAGAAAATGTATGTTGTGTCGATACATTTATTAAACACTACTTTCATCATCTTATTATTATTATAATAATAATAATAATAATAATTATTATTATTATTATTATTATTATTATTATTATTATTATTATTATTATTATTATTATTATTATTATTACTTAAATGCTGTTTAGACCAGGCTGCTATAATCTGATCGGAATAAGGTTAAGTTGATGGCGAAATGTGCTTTCTTTTACTTTTATGTATTTCGCATATCGCGTGTCAAACTCATAACTTCATGGGTAATCAATGGACGAACATAAACTTCCTTCCTTCCTTCCTTCCTTCCTTCCTTTCATTTTTCTTCCGTGTCTGGTGTGTTTATGTCTCCGTAACTTAGCGGTTCGGCAAAAAGAAACCGATAGAATAAGTACCGGGCTTACAAATAATACGTCCTGGGGTCGATTTGCTCGACTAAAGGTGGTGCTCCAGCATGGCCACAGTCAAATGACTGAAACAAGTAAAAGAGTAAAAGAGTAAAAGAGTTCTTTCTTTCTTTCTTTCTTTCTTTCTTTCTTTCTTTCTTTCTTTCTTTCTTTCTTTCTTTCTTTCTTTCTTTCTTCTTTCTTTCTTCCTTCTTTCCTTCCTTTCATTTTTCTTCCGTTCCTTTTGTTCTGTTCTGTTCTGTTCTGTTCTGTTCTTTCTTTCTTTCTTTCTTTCTTTCTTTCTTTCTTCCTTTCTTTCTTTCTTTCTTTCTTTCGCTTAATTTGCTTGTATCTTTTACTACTTTTGGCTGCCATTAGGTAATCGCCAACGTCGGCAGACGAACTCTTACACATCTGCAATATAGTCTTCCTTTCAAAGATGACAAGATATGAATCGAGGGTCATTTAGCCGTTACTTTAAGACGATCGTGCGACCACAACAATTCTGCATTGCTGGTTTGTGGCTGAACATAAATTGGAAAATACAGATCGGACAGGCTGGAACAATCAATGCAGAGTATATAACGAACAGGTCATTAACGCCAAAACAATTGTAAACTTAATTAAATGCTGTTATCTCAACAAGCAATTTCTTCCATATTATTAACTCGTCTGTATTGACGAGACAAGACTTACACAATGCCTCCCAAGAGTCGATTAATGCAAAGTCCGCAAAAGAGAAATAAAGCAATCAACTCTTGATCTATCTATCTATCTATCTATCTATCTATCTATCTATCTATCTATCTATCTATCTATCTATCTATCTATCTATCTATCTAACTGTCTGCTTGTATATTCCTCCCTCTCGCTCTGTATATATATGTATATATATATATATATATATATATATATATATATATATATATATATATATATATATTTGTGTGTGAGTGTGTGTGTGTATTCAATGTACATACACTTCTGCGCATACACACACAAGCACAAACACAAACACACACACACACACACACACACACACGCACACGCACATACACGCTTAGCCATAGATTCTATTTGCAAGTTTTTCCTCATTTCTACTTACAAAGCAATTTCACTGAAAAGAACTCAATACCTGCTGTAGAATGAATTTATTGTATTTATCAACTCAGGCCAATTCACATCTCATTATTTGGGAGTTCGTAGTCAGAAGAATGATTAGGAACGACAGACCCAGGACAAGAAACATGACTAATTAACCTCCAAGAAATTAACCTCCAAGAAAGCGAAATGGTTAGATCGTCCGAGAAAATACTTTGCTCCCTGTTTCCGACTCTGCGCTCTGGGTTCAAATCCTGCTGACTTCTTAGCCGTTATTGCTCTCAAGTCTTCTTTGACCCAGAGTAGTAACTCCTATCAGAGTCTCAGCAGCGAGTGAATTAACAGGTTAGTCAGGTAGATAGAGCTCGTTATCCTCGTGGGTGGGTGGCTGAGTAGGTGGGAACCCATCTAGGGACAGAAAAACCCTAATTCTGAACCCTCGATGCCTTGCAGCTATATCCAGCCATGGGAAAGGCTTCGGGAGTAAACCTTAAAGAAAAATCGGGAGTCGGAGCTCCTGAAGCAGTTTGACATTGTCTACGAGCTCGTTCTGGAAACTTCTGCGACGGCGCTGGTGCCAAATTCTGGACAATCGTGGTGCAAGTTAAACAGCATCGGGACAGGCCATAAGGGTGGCTTCTGTAACAGAGGCTGCCATTCGTGCATTGGACTGTTCAGCTACAGACATCGCCATTCCAGTAGGGCGTACAAATGAGATTTTCATTCCGGGTAATTAATGGCAAACGGAGGAGGCATTAGAGAAAACTTCGACAAGTATGATGAAGTCTACACGTCGTCAAGAAGATTGGAACATGTCTAGAGTTGTCTCCCATGCTTACCGAAATAAATGACATCATATTAATTAATAGGCTAATATTCTATTATACTCACTAATATTTCTAACACAACATGGCGGTGAACTGGCAGAATCGTCAACATGCCAGGCAAGATGCTCAGCGGTATTTCGTCTGGTGCTACGTTCTGAGTTTAAATTACCCCGAGGTCGACTTTGCTTTTCATCCTTTCGAGGTCGATAAGTTAGGTACCAGTAAAGTACTATTACTCTCCCCCCAAATCGCTGTCCTTGCGGCAAAAATTTGAAACCAATATTTCTAACTCAATGCTTTGTAATAAATATATTCACCTCCGCCTCTACATAAATCATTTGCATTTGAGTAGGAAGTCCAAAGAGAGCGAGTTGTGATGTTCATTCCTCTCTTTCCCTCAGCCAACTCTATCATCAGTATATATGAAATGAAATTAAATGACAAAAATCAGTGGAAGATCGAAATCGCTCTCTCGCAATTTCAAATATTTTAGAACCATAGTTATTGAACAAGAGCTTTTTTTTCTTCTGCATCTATCCAATGAATTAAAGTAATCTAAACAAAATCTTCAAATAACCTACCAAACCATTCAAGATATATCGATTCTCCAGATGGAACTCTCTCTGCTTTTTCTCCTTTTTCTCCTTTTCTCTTTACTATAGTACGTACGTAAAAAGCCGGAGGTTTTCAGTTAAAAGAACAACGTATATGAAGTGGATTAGTTGCCTCTTCTGAGCGGAACATCTTCACTTCAGCAGAGGATTAAAAAGAATAGAATGGATAAAAGCAAATCAATAAGTAAAGTGTACACACACACACTCATTTACAACAGTACACACACGCAAAGACAGTTGCCCAACAGTCGCGTTACTGTCTAACACACACAATATATTAATTTACATAGTAACGCGATTTTTGTCATACGTACATACATACATAAATACACACACACAGACACACACATATATATAAAAAAACACGAATAACGAAACAAAAATGAAGAAAAAGTGGTAAGTGAAAGAAACAAAAATGATTACTATATTATTTAAGCGCTAAATTAATTTCACGCTTTGGCTATTTCTCACAGGAAATTTATAATTATGGTAGTGGTTCCAAACAGATTTCTTTCTTGTCTGTTTAAGTTTAAATGTTTATTGCTCACACTAGTTTACTGGCGGATGGAAACAGTAGTCACATAGAGACCAAATTCAATGCCAAAAACACAAGAATTCGAAAATAATTGCGCTGTTAATTCGTGGAATAATTCATTGGCTACAGAAGAGAGTCAAGGAATGGATAATTTCTGAACTGAATTAAAGCCAAAATTAATTTATAAAAGATTTGAAACTGTGGTGCTAAGATAAGTTTGAGTCAGAGGCGTCAGTTTAAGAAGTTTGTTGTGAAATTTGGTTCCTGGTTCGATTGTCACATTGCAGTTGAATAAGAAAATTAGTGAATGAGATTAGGTAGGTAGACAAAAGCTATGGGTTGCAGACTTAGTTAATCTTCCATCCGGTTTAAAACCATACCAATATGAAAAAACTATAACTAGAACCATCGTCATACTCATCTTCATCAGCAGCATATCTACAACCAGGAATACATATGTGATAACAATAACGGTGTATTAATCAATGATTATTATTTATTTTAATTGACCGGCAATGATTGGAGGCACTTTACGTTTCGAGCCTACGCTCTTCTACAGAAAGGAACATGATGAAATAAACAGAGAGCGAATGAAAACAAAAACACGTATATATATATATATATATATATATATATATATATATATATATATATATATAACAAAAAAACAACACAGTGAGGACGTGATACGGATAGTGTTATTGGACGCTCGGGAAAGGAAAGAGAGAGAGTATGACGTTTCGGGCGGAGCCCTTCGTCGGAAAGACGGAAAGTTCAAAGAATGGAAAAACGGAGGAAGAGAAAATCGGCACCGATGCCCACGAGGTTACAATATATATATATATATATATATATATATATATATATATATATATATATATATATATATATAAAGAAGACAGAAAATGGAGAAATATTGAAGAACAACAATAGTTCATCGATATTTCTCCATTTTCTATCTTTAAATTTTGATTTTTGATAAACTCATGTCTATCCTTGTCTTTACCTATAACTTATGAACATGATATGCCTGCATATGTGTGCCTGTGGTTAAACATAGGTAATATACCGGTAGTGTAATGGCTACTCTTATCCCTTAAACGGTTATTTTAACCTCTAACTCAGCTAATGTATGTATATATATATATATATATATATATATATATATATATATATATATATATATATATATGTGTGTGTGTGTGTGTGTGTGTGTGTGTGTGTGTGTGTGTGTCTGTGTGTGTGTACGTATATATGTAAATGCACCACGCATAAGGAGTGTGAATGATCGATAGTATATACAAATAGAAGTACTCAATAAAATAGAATGACACAATGTCATAAATTAAAAGCTGAGGTTTAATCAATTCTTCGAATTACAACTTTCTGCTGTTTTGAGCAATAGAAAAGGTGCACGTGAATATGGGTGAATATGCAGATGAACAATCAATCAGCTGGCAGGTTTTCCATAAAAACTGCCTTGAATTATTCAAGGAATTTTAGTAGAATTAAATTTCTAGATAATTACTGAAATTTAGCGAGCAGCAGATATCATCCCCACAGGAAACTCACTGGAATATTGCAGGTTATCAGTATCAAATCTAATCACTCCAAGCATGTTAAATAATTTTGCAAAACATATTGTTTTCCGGTGATTTAATATTTCATAAGATAAAATTAAAAATTTATTTCTAAATTTTAATAATTCTTTTTATAATGCAGCAACTTATCATAATGGAGCCTTAAAACATCGAGACACAGCGATAAACATTTATCATTTATTAAATAATTACAGCAAACCATAAAAAAAGCGAAGAAAAGGAAGTATAAAATTAATAAGGTATAAACTAGTTTATGCTGAACCAACATCAATTTTATAAAAAAAAAATGTTATATAAGAACGTCTCTAACAATAACAAATATGGAAACATATTCAATAGAAATAACATAAAAATTAGTTATTCCTTTATAAAAAAAAAAGTCAAAACAAAAGTGAATAGCTTTGCACATCCTGGAGATCAGGTTGAGATAGCCTGGAAATGTTGATAAAGAAAGCGAATTATTTGCCGATACGCAGACACCAAAATACTTTAATAAAAAAACGATTAAATTTGAACATATACCCAGCTTTTCAATATATGTCTAAAAAACTGGCTGTTTCCATGAACACACGCACACACACACACACACACACACACACACATACACACACACACACACACACACACACACACACACACAACCACATGTATTTTATATACATATACTTATAAACTGGCACTCTGTCGGTTGCGACGACGTGTGTTCCCGTTGATCCGATCAACGGAACAGCCTACTCATAAAATTAACATGTAAGTGGCTGAGTACTCCACAGACAGGCATACCCTTAACATAATCCTCACGGAGATTCAGCATGACACAGAATGTGACAAGGCTGGCCCCATTTGAATTACAGGTACAACTCATTTTTGCCAACTGAATGGACCGGAGCAACGTGAAATAAAGTGTCTTTCCTAAGAACACAGCATGCCACTGGGAATCGAACTTATGATCTTATGATCATGAACCGAATACTCCTAACCACTAAGCCATGCGCCTTCACTATACATACTTATATACAGACACGCGCGCGCGCATATACACATACACATGTGCATAGATTGACACACACACATATGCATGAGGCAATTGGAAACGCTTAAAATAACAAACATGAAGCCAGCTGCCCGTCTCTTTATTCTGATGAGAGGCTGAATAGTCTTAAGCATTCGATGTATCCGTTTCTGCATCCATTGTCGTTTATATTTTGCATAGGGTTGTATTAGTTAGCATTCGCAAACACGAGATCCCTCATCCGATGTCATTCTGTGGCATCTTGTGCAAGTGCATTTGAGCATAACATGAGGATTATCTTAGGGATACACATTTCTGCAGAATACTCACCCCCATAAAGGGTAATTCAACCGGTAGATTAGTTGATTAGTTAAGTAAATAGTAGTCGTCGTCGAAACTGACGGAGTTCAAATTATGATTACACACACACACACACACGCTATTCTATATATGAGTACATTAGTAACATTCTCTGTCTAGTAACTATCGTTATTAAAATATATTGTTTGTGTTAATTCTCTCTCTCCCTCACTCACTCTTTCTCTCTCTGCATTTCTGTCTCTTTGTCTGTTTCCCTCTTTCACTCTCTCTCTTTTTTTTTTTACTTTCATTAAGGACAAAGGACTTTTTATCGCTTTCCATCGTTGCTCTTTAAAAGACTTCCTACGGAAATTTCTTGCTGATATTTGTCTGATGAATATAATTTTTTTTCCCCCCCGAAAGCACAGAAATCTTTATTCTTTGTATTTGGTAACAAAGCAGCCGGTTCAATGACAAGAATCGCAGAAATGTGATAGATTTTCAACGTTTGCCAGCTTACTTCGTAGATCAAAAGAATTACATTATTTACGCTCCAATAAACGGAATTACAAACACACATACACATACTCACAAACGCACACACCTAAATATATATGTTTGTATGTGGACACACGCATACACACACAAACACACACAAACGCACACGCATAGTCATTGATCATCAAAGAGGCCAATTTCACACGATTAATGTTTGTTGCATTGTTGCCTCTTAATGGAAATTGAATATGCGATGAGTAGATTTTGAAGCTACCATTTATATGCGGTATTCAACACTAAAACATCCGTTTTTTAGCAATAAGTTCGTGGAGTCAAGTTCATGAAAATTGTGATTACTTACATGATACAAACCATGATGTTTATATTTGAATTTATCGTTTTATCTGTTCATTCGAAAGCTTTCAAATAGGAGATAGACAAACACACACACGCTCACGCGTATCTATCAATCACTCATTCAATTAACCAATCAGTCAATCAGATCAGTCATTTTTCTACACTTCTGGGTAAAGATATACAAATAAACTTTCGGTTTTGGAAGACCGGCCTCCAGTTTTTGTAAAAAAGTTCGAGTTTTCGTGGGTAGTAACAGACACTGTTGAATATAATCTGGTTCTTATTCTATCGGTGCCTTTTGCCGAGCTGCTCAGTTAAAGGGCGTCAATAAACCAATACCGGTTATCAAGTGGTGATGAGGATGCTAATGATATAAATATATGCATGTATGGCCACACACACACACACTGGAGTTCCATACAGTTCCCATCTAACAAATTCACATACAAGGTATTGGTTGACTATGGACTATAGTAGAAGACATTTGGCCAAGGTGTTGTGCAATGGGACTGAACCAGAAACCATATGGTTGCAAAACGAGCTTCTTTACCACAGAATCACGATTGCACCTACATTCATAACTTAAAGTTATAGCATAATGTCGTCCTTTATACATGAGCCCTAAGTTATCGTACCTAGCCATTCCGGCGTCCTATGAGTCGATGTGCCTCGATACTACTGGCTGTGGGGTAAGAAGCCAGTAGACTTTCCTCACACATCTCCAGTCCTCATTCAAATTTAGCTGCGACCTGAGCGTCAGTTACTTTTGTCCTAAATATTTATATGTAAATTCCCACTAATTTCGGTGATTAAACCAAGAAATTATTCCACAACTGTTTCTAACCATTTCGTGCATGTTACAATAAACAGAAAAATTTTAATCGCATGATAACATTCAAATTAGAAAACTTAATACAATTAAATTACTAGTCGTTCCATTATGAGAAGCCTTGTTTCTCTGCAATGTTTTGTTTTACAGCGTAGTTTAAATCTGAATAAATCCAACAATGAATTGTTGCGTGAATAAACCACACGACGTTAACCACGAGAAAAGCGTTTTTAGATATGGTTTAACCTATTGTCTGGAAGGGCATATGGTTTATTATATGAAATCGCGATAATTGGTAATTGATTTCTTTTGAAATGAAAAGGCAACACTCCATAATGTCTTATATATATATACGGCAATGCTGGGGCACTTTCTTGAAGTGTTCTGGTTATCAAATAGACGTCGATACCTATTCTAAGTCTCGTATGTATTCTATCGGTAGTAAGCAGGTCTTTATAACACGCCTTGTGTCTCCAAGCAATCTTCAGGCTCTGAGTATATGGTCTGTTCAATTTGAAAACCAGGACGCTGGGAAATGAAAAACCATGAGAAAACGACAAAAAGGTTCAGGTAAAAAGTGGAAGAGTAAATAAAAACGGAAAAAGAAAAAGTAAAAAAATTAAAGTCACGTCTCCTTTGACCGTATAAGCCATCTACCTATCTGTCTGTCTGTCTGCTGTCTCTCTGTCTGCTGGCCTGCCAGCCTGTCTGTCTGTCTGTCTGTCTGTCTGACTGACTGTCTGTCTGTCTAATCTGTCTGTCTGTCTGTCTAATCTGTCTGTCTATCCGTCTGTCTATTTGTCTGTCTAAGCGAATGCCTGAACTACATTCAGGGCCATGCATTAGTATTTTGAGTGGAACCAGTCTACAGGAATACTTGAAATTTCTTTTGCATGAAGTAAACTTCTCTGAGTCGTTTAAGTGTAATGATGTGACATTTCGAAATGTAATGGTTCCTTGATTTTGTTACCAATATGAAAAGTGAGATTTATGGAAGTTGTTTCAAAAATCTGTGGAATGTGGCTTCGTGATTGGATTCTAGTTGTGTGTGTGTGTGTGTGTGCGTGTGTGTGTGTGTGTATATATATATATATATATATATATATGTGCATACATATTTATACAAACATACACACATACATACATACATACATACATACATACATATATATACATATATGTTTATACACATTCCCGAACACACATACGTATATCTATACATATATATATATATATATATATATATATATATATATATATATATATATATATATATATATATATATATACACGTTTAAGTATGCATTATTCAGTTTATTTCAAGATTTCTTGCCAATAGAAAAAGAGCCGGTTTCTAATCTAGATCCAAGGCTCTTTCATTGGAATTTCAACATCAACAACAGGGCATTTTTGTATGTATGCATGTATGTATGTATGTATGTATGTATGTATGTATGTATGTATGTATGTATGTATGTATGTATCTATCTATCTATCTATCTATCTATCTATTCTTCCATATAACCATAGTTAGCGAGATCTTGGCCCCTTCGGCTTGAAAGGTGACTCCTTATTTCCTTATTGTTGGTTGGCAAGCTTGGTTTCCATTGAGTATACCAAGTCACAAGGTGGACTTAGAAAAGGAATGCTACTAAAGTGATTGCGTGGTGCCGTTGATTGTAGCTATGTTGAAGTTTCCTTCTGTTTGTAGTCGGTAAGGGAGGCAATATACTTGTTTATCCTGTGGAATCGTCATTTGTGCTGCTGCTGCTGCTGCTGCTGCTGCTGCTGCTTCAGGTGTTATTGGGGAGATGCGCGGACAGCTTGGCATTATCAGCATTATTAATTTGAAAATGGCATTGTGAAATTTCCGATAGGACAATATACTAATGAATTTAAGAAAGTTATTGTGTCACACGAAACCGAAAGAACGAAAGAGGGAATACTAAAAGTCCGTTATTAAAAAAAAGATCAGGTTTGAACATAACCATCTCTTTAATATATGATTGAAAGAAAAGCTGTTCCTATTTGCACACACACACACACACATACAACACACACACACACACAAACGCACACACACACAAACACGCACACACACAAACACGCACACACAGAAACACACAAGCACACACACATACAAACATACACAAACACACAAACACACACATATACAAACATACACAAACACACATACACAAACAAACAAACACACAAACACGCACACACACAAACACACAAGCACACACACACATACAAACATACACAAACACACACAAATACACACGCACAAACAAACACACAAACACGCACGCACGCACACAAACACACACACATACACAAACACGCTCACACACACACACACACGCACACAGTGATAATAATAATGGAAAGAAAAATTAGTCAGAAGTAATGGAGACATTGCTTCTTTAAATAAAGATGTAAAAAATCTAATCCTTTTATTTATGTTTCCTTTTTTTGTCTTGTTGTCGATCAATGGAAACGTTGATTCTCCAGCACGAGACAACAACACAAACAACCTAACAGTTTTTATTATTATTATTATTATTATCTTTATATAATAAAGAAAGAAGAACGCCATAACTTGCGATTTCATTTTTACTTTCTATTATTATTTTTCTACATCCCTGTACACTACGATGGAGTTTTATCTACATGCACGCATACATACATACATACATACATATATACATACATACATAAATGCATGTTTATTTTTTCAATGTGCACAAATAATACGGAAGAAATAGATAGTTACCAGGGTAGCAAAAATTCACACAAGTACCAAGGATGTAACAGCCTACTTAGAAAGGTAGAAGTTCCAGGGTTTAGTGAAATGTTTTTAATGACATAGATAAATTAAGAAATGGAGTTAAACGCAGGTATTATTCAAATTTTTAGGATTTGAATATGTACACACATACATACATACACATTTATATGTGTATGTATGTGTGTATGCGTATTTTTGTATGCTCGTATATATTCACACATAGACACATACATATACGCATTTTTGGGGAAGGGGCCAGTCGATTAGATCGACTCCAGTACGCAACTGGTACTTAATTTATCGACCCCGAAAGAATGAAAGCAAAGTCTGATCTTTTTTAAAACGGGGGCCGCATTTTTAATTAACGAAACACTTTGAAACTTGGAACACTGGTAGAATGTGTCATATAAAACATCTTTTTCTCTTAGTCTTCTTAAAAAAAAAAAAAGAAATCCATAAGTTATTCCATGTTAAAGTTGTCGTATTTCTGTAATTTCAACCAATCACTGACGTCCATTCAGCCGATATACATTAAGTGCCGACTACATAAACAAACGATTCTGAAACAATTAACCCTAACCCTAACCCTAACCCTAACTCTAACCCTAGGGTTAGGGTTAAAGCAAATTTAAAATGAAAAAAGCAAATAAAACGAAGGTATGGAGATTAAATACGCTTTACATCGCTTAATCAGCCAAAGGAGTAAATATAAACAACTGAATACTTGTCAGTGATTGGTTGAAATTATCGAAATAAGACAATTTTTTACATGAAATAAATTCGAATACAAAAATATTTTTCTGTTCTATAACACAAAATAGATAAGTATACGAAGTTTGAAAGTCTTTCCGTACCAAAAACACTACGTAAAACATTAATGAAAAATGTGGCCCCCGTTTTAAAATAGATCCGCAAAGTCGACCTTGGCGGAATTTGAACTCAGAACGTAGACAGACGAAATACCACTAAGCATTTCGCCCGGAGTGCTTACGATTCTGCCAGCTCGCCGCCTTAAACCGATATACACGTTGGTTGATTAGTTGCATTTTCCAGTCACGCTTTTCCTCGAAGAGAAAGAAGGAGAGAGAGAGAGAGAGAGAGAGAGAGAGAGAGAGAGAGAGAGAGAGAGAGAGAGATGTGGGGGAGAGAGAGGGTGAAAAAGAGAAATAGAAAGAGTTAAGAGAGATGCAGGAGTTCGAAAGTCAATCTTGGTGGGAGGAGGAAGAAGAGGAACCGATAGGGGTCAATGATAGGATATTTGTGGGAGGAGTTATACAAATGAGAAATACATTTTATTTAATAATACGGGATGGGCCAAAAGTCACACACTAAAATTAAATATTTAATATATACTGTACGTTCCGAAAACTAATTTCAAAACAAATTCATGGTGCGTGAGTTTTGGTCCACCCTGTATTTTAAAGAAATCACAATTGTTTTAGAAATGAGTATCCATTTCATGAATTTTGTATAAGCAACAAGATAACTGTTAAATTTGATAACAATTAAATTATAATTATTGTATGTTTTCTTTATTTCTTGATATCACCCAACGGTGGCAAAAATATACTTCCACAGTTACCCATTATATGATGGATAACACTTTAATATATTATATTGTCCTTTATTTTACCTCATGTCTTTGCCGTTATTTACTTAATGTTGTAATTCTAGTTTAGACATAAACAATCATTTTCGCATTAATTTCTATTGAGACATTCAAACGTTTGTGTTATTAGAGAAATTGCTAAGAAATTGAGAGCTCAGCAGTTCTAATTTCGTGAACGCTTGAGGAGTGATTATAACCAAGATACATCACGCTGATGTGTTTCACCTATTTGCAAATAGACACAAGGTCAGGCAAATCAATATTTTGAGCAGACAGGGAATTGCCTAATTTACGATTGTTTTCTCAAAAGTTTTGGTCCGAAATTACTCTAGGTGTCTGGATAAAGCAATAAGTAAAATCAGTTTTTCTCGAGAGAACCTAAGAGAATCACATGAGCTAGCCGTGTGACGCAAGTCACAGAGCTATCTCATGATTTTTCTTTAAATCTCTCTTAGCTTTTACAAATATTTCTAAAAGCAATTTAGAAAATAACACATTTTTCTACTTGTTGAAATATTTCCGAATCTCGTTGTATCAAAACTAACTGCCATTTAGTCAGGTAAATATACACACCTATTTGTGTACTCTTAAAAAAAAAAAAACACAATATTCTACAATATCTAATATTTCATATTTACAATTGATGTGTCAACTTGTTTATGATAAAAAAATTACCAGCAATGTTTGGTGAAGATACCCAGAAATTTAATATGTTTATCCGTTCAGTTGTTCATAATTTATTTAGATGACGTGTCATCAGATAATGTTCTATCTAATAACTGACAACATAGGAAAATCATGAAAAATCTGACAGATTATCAAATAAATAAGATTCAAGGAAGAACTGCTGTTTTTCTACTATTAGATATATTATATTGAGTTATGTAGGAATAAATGTATATTTAAACATCCACAATTCAGTTATTTTTTTTTATTCAATAATATTATATTTAAGTATGCCCAGCGAGCCGCCACTTCCGAGCGATTATGGTTTGGTAGCATACCATACACCATGCTTTCGCTATTTGTTTTAGGTGCATATGATGTCGTGAGCAGACATTCATCTCTCTGTGATCTGTGGTACATTTGGGAAAGGAAAGAATTAGATAGATCGATATATATATATATATATATACATATATATATATATTCAAATTAAAATCCAGAAAATGGAGAAGTAGTGTTATACTTATTAACTGCATATATATATATATATATATATATATATATATATATATATATATAATTTACTTGTTTCAGTCATTAGACTGTGGCCATACTGGAGTACCACTCTAAAGAATTTTAACCAAATGAGTCAGCCTCAGTACTTATATTTTCTTTTCAGCCTGGTACTTCTTCTGTCGGTTAGTTACGAGACCTAAGTGCACCATCACAGGTTGTCAAGCGGTGGGGGGGAACAAACACGGACACAAAGACACGCACGCACACACACACACACACACACACACACACACACACACACACACACACACACACACACACACAAACACGCACACACACACACACACACACATGCAACGGATTCTTTCAGTTTCCGTCAATCAAATCCAATCACAAGTCTTTGGTCATCTGGTGCTAAAGTAGAAGACACTTGCCCAAGGTGCCACACAATGGGATGAACCCGGAACCATGTATTTGGGAGACAAGCTTCTTTTTATCACAGAGAGAGATAGATCGATCAATACTATCGATTCAATAGATAAATAGATGGATAGGTAGATAGATAGAGCGAGAGCGAGAGAGAGAGAGAGAGAGAGAGAGAGAGAGAGAGAGAGAGAGAGAGAGAGAGAGAGAGAGAGAGAGAGGAGACAGATGGGAAGAGAGCTGCAACAGTATCGAGTTGATACTAATTTACAGCCGAATAGACAGAAACAACGTTCAATGAAGTACTGCACTGAAGGACACAGTGCACTGCCTAGAGCAGAAATTGAACCTAAGACCTTATAATCACGAGCCAAATATCCTAACCTCTAGGACATATCTTCAGAATAATATTTATACGCAAGGAAAAGATAGATCTGGTGATATCTCTCTTTTCATATATTTCAGTAAAAACTATTTTAAAACTACTTCTGCGGTCTTCAAATTAGATTCGTTAATGGCTATTTCCCCGTCCTTTTGTACTGCCAGTAACATCAAAGAATTTGTTTGTCCTGCTTTCGTTTACCAATTTTTGTGATGCGCAAAGATAATTGCTTTTTTTCAAAGTATAATCTGTTCAATAATCCACAGTTCGTCATATCGGGTTTTCGATGATCTTTACTTAATTTACAGAAATCTAGTCGTTGGCCAATATTTGAACATATTAACCCTTCCGTAACAAATCTGAGAAGACGGTACCGTAAACAGATAATTCCATTAAGTTAGAATAATCAATGGTAAATATGAAGGGCTAATTAAAACATGTGAATTACAATTTTAATTATTTTTCAGGTAAATAATAATCCAAAATAGTGTTAACTATTGGAGCTGTTTTCCTCTTCGCCTGTTGACAACATACTATCACCTTATCGTGCTGCTACTGCATAAATCTCTCTGAGAGATTTAGAAATGGATTATTTCTATTTCTCTTGTTTTCGTTCATTTTTTTTTACTTGTTTCAGTTATTAGATTGGGGGCATGCCAGGGCTGCACCTTAAATGGTCGGGCAAACTGACCCCGGTGCTTACTGTGCTTATACCTTTTTAAAAACCTAATACCTATTCTATCGATCTGTCTTTGCCGAAATGGTAAATCAAGGGACGTAAACAAAACAATACCGGTTGTCAAATGGTAGCAGAACAAACACAAATACACGCATCAATGCATATATGACGGGTTTCAACACAGTTTCCACCTACCAAATTCACTCACAAAGCATTGGTCAACCCCGGGGCTATTGTAAAAGAGACTTGTTCAAGGAGCCCTGAAAAGGAACTGAACCCGAAACCACGTGGTTGTGAGCGAACTTAACCATACAGCCACGTGCATGCCTATGTCAAGGGTCCAGTTCCTACGAGCCTTGTATGTCTTAGCTATATGACTGTCTTCAGCTGTTTGACCTATAATTTGGAGCCTTGGCAGGTACTGACACCCCGGATCAGAGAATACCTGGAAGTAGTGAGGACTAAGGGGTGACGCCATACTCCCCCCCCCCCCCCAAACTACCAAAATCCTGAACTCCTGTGCTGGGATCTCACCACAGAATACAGTCTAATGTCTGGCTCATAACATCCCCATTGCTAATAAATCTCTTAGCTTGTCCTTCTCCTCTAGAACTACACATTTCTGAAATTCCTTCCGTTTACACATTTTCTTTACGGATCTTACCTGCTAAGATTTCTGAAAATTTGAGTCTATCAGACTGAGAAATCACAGTTTGGTTTGCAAAGGTTCTTGGAATAATACTTATGTTTACGTCTAAGTAATAAAGTAAGAACATTTTCTGTTTATTTATTTTTCTTCTATTTAGCCATCTTTGAGTGTCGACCAGACGGAATCATTTCAGCGTTGAATAAAATGTTCTTGTTTCCAATACCGCCAAGACCAGTTTGGCATTACATCTTTCGGAGTTGATAGAATAAGCTTCATTCAAGTACTGATGCAAGCCTCCTGCATAAATCTCACATCCTTATTTAACCATCTGAGAGATATCCATTACGTATCTATGTACACAAGAAGTCAAAAATTACCCACACTTTCACCAAAACCTTTTTTTAGATTGACCGCACTGCCTTCAGCGCTCGTGTGCCAAAAATTGGTACTCTTGCGATTACGGAACCGTGGTTTGATCTTGATTGCTTCAGTTTTCTTTCTGGCAATTCGCGTAAAATGCTGAGGTCTATTGTCAAAACAAATGTTTTTGTAGCATGACATTGCAAGCTCACATACGGCCGCTCACACCATTGAAAAATTAAGTTTAGAGTTGCTAAAACGCCCTGCATATAGTCCACATTCCGCCCCTTCCAACTATCACCTTTTTGGACTGCTGAAAACATCCTCTACGAGGTTGTCGATTTGCTAAGGATGAAGAAGCGCAGAAAGCGGTGCATGAATGCAACCAGCCAAAAACCTTCTCCAATTGAATAAGCTTGTAGACCATTAGAAATACATAAAAAAGTGAGGAGACTGTCACAAACTGATGTAATTCTTTTTCTCTTGCTTTTGGTTTAATAAACTACTGAAACAAAAGTGCATATAATTTTTGACTTGCTCTCGTAAATCTGGGGTAAAGCTAAAAGGGTATGATTTATACATCATTTTCATCTCATTGTACTCGCAATTTCCTTGTTTCCATAAATGGTAGTCAACAACTTTGTCCAATCAACTTTCACATTTCTCGTAAATCGTGCTAAAGATAGCAGCTTCATTAAATCTAATACTGAAAGTGGCTAAATATTCATTATGTTGTCAAATTTATTTTGTAAGTCTCTTTGAACATGATAAGGCCATATAGGTTGAATGTTCTGAATTTTGTGATTCGGAGGAGTGTTTAGTGCACATACACACACACATACGCACACGCACATAGACGCACACATACGCATACATGCACACATGCACATAGACGCACGCATACACACACACACGTGCACACGCGCACACACCACACACACGTACACACACGCGTACATTTATAAATATATAATATATATGATATATAAATTATATATATGAACATACATATATACAATGGAACAAGTTGTCAAGGACGCTTTTAGTGTCAGACGATGGAATGATTTTGCAGTCACCTCAAGTGCCAAAAGGCACAATGAGGTTTCGCGTTACTAAAACATATTGAAATGCATCTCTAAACACATACATATTTATAATATACAACATACACACCTAAACACACACGCACTGACACACACCACACACGCACATACATATATACCTAAACACACATACTTACCAATAGAAATTGTTTTGTATTCGTTTTACCACGAAGTTATTCAAGAGTCAATTTCGGATTTCGGGTGCATATTCATCAACTCTTCTTACACTATATACATTAAGTGTGTACATTGAATGCGTTAACTAACACATTTTGTGTTGATGTTACGGAGATGTACTTGCATAGCAAGTGACCTGATCTGAGATCGTGTGCTGAAACAAAATCAATTGAAGCGTGGAAGATGTTTATAAGCCATTTAAAAACATACAAAAACCGTTAGATTCACTTCAACATATAAATTTAATTTGTCAAAATATTTTCGTCGCTTTGAAACCTCCAAAGAATTCAAACGCCAAAGAATTCCTCTCAACACATGGCTATGATGCTCCCCCACTACTTCTGCTCGTGATGAGAGATGCACATATCATCAGCCACTAAGGGACATGATCAACTGGTTAAGTTCAAACAACTGACAAGCAAATCTGTTTTTATTGAGCAGAATATTTGCTGCAGCCCATCTTTTATACCAAGACAAAACAATGTACATATTAACATCAGTTCAGATCAGAAGCCATGAAAGCCAGTGCCTGGTACTGCATCAGAGTATTATTATTATTATTATTATTATTATTATTATTATTATTATTATTATTATTATTATTATTATTATTATTATTATTATTATTATTATTATTATTATTATTATTATTATTATTATTATTATTATTATTATTATTATTATTATTATTATTATTATTATTGGTAGTGAGCTGGCAGAATCGTTAGCATACCGGGCAAAATGCTTCGCGACATTTCGTCCGTCTTTACGTTCTTAGCTCAAATTCCGCCGCGGTCGACTTTGCTTTTCATCCCTTTCGGGGTCGATAAAATAAGTACCCAGTTACGTAGTGGCCGTGTGCCTAAATTTGAAACCGTTATTATTATTATTATTATTATTATTATTATAAAATAAGAGCAAAGTGATAAGATTATAAATTGATATAATAGAATGAAATTGGTATTTTATGCCATAGCAAGTATCGTATTGACGCAAATGTAAATTCGTTTTGACATATTTCACTATTTACAATGTACAATTACACAAAAATCAGTCACGAGGGGGCGTACTATATAACTTTACATATTGATGCCAACGCGAAGCGTCAGTGTTTATAGTAACAACAACAACAACAATAGACTAATATTTGTAATTTGATGATTTGATTAATTTCTAAAATGTCGGAGACCCTCGTTTTGCTCGTAGATTCTTTGTATATTTTTCTTTTGCCAGAGACTAACTATTAGAATCCAACATAAAAATATACTATCACGAAAAATAAAATTAGACTTTATTGATTATATTTTTTGTGCATTGAACTAAACAAGTGAAATTAATGACTAAAAAATACTGGCTTGCTATTGTTATCTTTATAAATAAATTTTAAAATGTTTTTGAAGGGACCGGACGAAAGTGCGAAGAGTATTACTGGTGGATGGTGAATGCCATTCCCCTTAAAAGTGTTTTCGTTTTATGTCTGAACTACTTTTATCTACTTTTTGTCAAACATAAGCTACTAGTGTCTACTGGTGAGTGGTTTTGAACATTCATCGATATAGTCTTAGCTATAGAAGCATTAGTTTCAAATTTTGGTACAGACCACCAATTTCGAGGAAGGGCGTAAATCGATTAAATCGAACTCAGTGGTCAGGTGGTATTTATTTTATCAACTCTGAAAGGATGAAAGGCAAAGTTGACCTCGATGGAATATTAATTATAAAACACAGAGATTTTATAAAATATATTTAATTAGCAAATTCATCATTGCTGCGATCTTTCTGATTATTTTTTCTTTTTGGTGTTTATTTACCAAGTTAATATCGTTGAAAATGATTCTTGGAGATAAAACTTTTGGTAATCCTACTGATTCCAAGCAACAATACACTGGAGAGAATTTCCTATTGCTTTTTCTAGATGAACGAAAGGGTTTGATCCCAGCACTCTGCAAGTGAGCATAAAACGTGTAGTAAACTGTATCGTCCTATAGTACCTAAGAAACAGGTAAGTGTACCGAGTCACTGAAAACGAACCTGTGTTGGTACTGTGATTAGATGCAAAATATCAACTCATTCGATTTTCCGTTAATGATAACATGTCGTTTGATAAGAGTAATTATAAATTATAAGATATCAAGTCTCAGTCCCACTGATAATAAATGCATGCATTAAATCAATTTTTGTTAGTTGGCAGCATACATAACAATCCTGTCTCCTTACAATGCAACCCCATTTCCTTACAGCACGATCCTCCTATCGCTTTTTACAATACAATCCTCTCATCACAACCCACACATCTCACGTTGAGGTCTTTACATAAAGACCTAGTCTCCTTGCAGCCAAATCTTCATCAAATCACACCATAATACCTCAAAGAAGATCACTTCAATAAATGTAGTACTAGATATATTGTATCTAAAAACAAATAAGACGAGAAGATCACGACTGGAACGCCTTTGATTGTAGATCTGTTAACTGACTTGGGGAGAAATAATAACAACCATCTTCTTACAACACAATCCTTGCATCTGCACTCATAATTATTATAGCACAACCCTTACAACCAATTTCCTAACACGATATCCTTTCATTCCCAATACATCGCAACCATTAAAACGCACCCCTCTCTCCTTCACCACCTTCCTCCATCAACCCTCGTCCCTGCACTTCATCGTCTGATTAAGGGATTTTAGTCTATATCTCTAGATTATGCAGAAAACCGATATTACAATGGATTTACCAACCTCATTCTAATATCCAATAATACTGATAACATAATTGATTTATCTAAGGCATGTGCTGATAAATCTCTGCAACAATTCATTTTATAATTAATCATATTTTATATAATCTCTACGTTATATAATTAACAGTTTTATAACAAGAGATCTCTATCGGCGGATGTTCAAACCTATTAACTCAATGCAAGTCTGGAAGTAGTTTCATGCTTACAAGAAATGCATGCTTGCCACAAATTCTAATTTCTCTGTAAAATCTCTTCACAATAATTACGTATATCGAGTTGAGAAGCAATATCGAGCTTCCACCTCCATGTTTATAGGAGAGAGAGAGAGAGAGAGAGAGAGAGAGAGAGAGAGAGAGAGAGAGAGCGAAAGGGAGAAAGATAGAGAGAGAGGAAGAGAGAGAGAGAATATGACATCATAACATTCAATTTTCGAAAACAACGGCAGCATGAATAAAGCTATTGCCAGGAATCGAAGCCTTTTTGCGGACTTAAACGTCATTTCGGTTCCTGCATCATAGGAATTACTCGATGGAGTTGTACTGAATGGAACTGTACTGGATAGAGCGGTATTAGAATTGTGATTACTTAGAAACTGGCTTTTTATTAAGATAACTTGTATTACGGAAACATCTCTTACAACACGACATTGTCTCTTTTCATCTCAGTCCTGATTCTTTTCAATGCAATCCTGACTCTTTATATCATAACTACATTTTCTTATATCATAATCTTACCTTAAACACTTACATCACGCCTTGTCTTCTTATATCACAGTACCGTCTTTTTACATCACATCCCTGCATCTTTATACCACAACCACACGTCTTAAAAAACTGGATTACGGAAAAAAAATGTGTTTACAACACAACTCTGTCTTTGTACATTATTGTGATATAAGTGTTGATCTGTACGGAGACAGGGTTACAATGTATTCTTACGACGCAACATGTATTCTTAGATTACATTCCTGATGCTTTTTCTCTTTATAATTACAACCCCGTCTTCCTAAGTTACAAATCTTACATCACAACGTTTAGATGACAATTCGGTCTCCTCACATCACACCCTTGACTTCCTACAACACAACCCACATCGCCTCACCTCACAATCGTTCCCTCGATCGAAAACACTTTTTACAATACAAGCCTTTCATCACAGCCCACGCTTCTTACAATAGTCTTTACATAAAGAATCCTGTCTCTTTGCAGCCAAAAATCTCATAACACGCTAAAAAAACATAAAAACAAAAGGAAGAACACTTCAGTAGGAGAAGCACTGAATACGTTTTTGATTGTATGTCTTTTCGATTAGGACTGATTTGGGGTTAAAACGATTATCGTCTCACAATACAATTCTTTACAATGGTTCTGGGTGAATTCGTCTACAACAATTTATCTATGTGTGGTTGTGTGTGTGTGCGTGTGTGTGTGTGTGTGTATGTGTGTGTGGTTGTGTGTGGGATTGTATGTATGTGTGTGTGGTTGTATGTGTGTGAGTGTGTGTGTTTGTGGTTATGCGTATTTGAGTGTGGTTGTATGTGTGTGTCTGGTTGTATGTGTGTGTGGTTGTATGTATATGTGGTTTTATGTATGTGTGTGTGTGGTTGTATGTGTGTGTCTGGTTGTATGTGCGTGTGTATGTGTGTGTGATTGTATGCATGTGTGTGTGTTTGTGGTTGTATGTATGTGTATGTGTATGTATGTGGCTGTGTGTGGTTGTATGTGTGTGAGTGGTTGTATGTGTGTGGGTTGTACGTGTGTGTGTAGTTGTATGTGTGTGTGTGGTTGTATGTGTTTGTGTGTGTGTGTGTGGTGGTATGTGTGTGAGTGTGTGTTTGGTTGCATGTACGTGTGTGTGTTTGGTTGCATGTACGTGTGTGTGTATGTTTGTGTGTATGTGTGTGTGTGTGGTTGTAGATGAATTGTATCCATAGATAATTTTGCTGTAGATGAATCGTTGTAGAGAAATTCGCCGGATACCGTCTTACACACCAACACCGGACCATTGCAGCACGATCCGAACGGGGACAACCCGCTTGCGCGCACCACATCTTTTGCATGACAATACTTACACGTTCACCATTAGAACTCACCCCCATCTCTGTGAACACAACTTCGGCTTTCTTCCATCAGCCCATGGCGGTCTTCTTCATCGTCTGGTTAAGCCATTAAAAAAAAAATCACAAAAAAATCACAAAAAACCCCCCACATTTTCGATGCAACAATCCATTTTCACCATGTTTTATGAATTTTTTATTCAGTTAAACAGTTCAAGGGATCAAAGAGGGGGAAAAAAAGACACAGGAAGCAACAACAACAAGAACAACAACAACTAGAATAATGACAAAAACATCAACAAAAATTACAATTGCTGCCACTTCTTCTTCTTCTTCTTCTTCTTCTTCTTCTTCTTCTTCTTCTTCTTCTTCTTCTTCTTCTTCTTCTTCTTCTTCTTCTTCTTCTTCTTCTTCTACTGCTGTTTACTATCAAAAATTCAGTAAATTACCGTCGGCTAAATTGAATCATGAAAGTTTTATTGCGTTAACGATGAAAAGATAAGAGAGAGAATACGAGTGAGTGAAATAGAATTGTATGAGCGTGTGTGTGTGTGTGCGTGTGTGTGTGGGTGAGAGAGAGAGAGAGAGAGAGAGAGAGAGAGAGGGTGTGTGTGTGTGGAAGAAATAGAGAGATAGGATGGGGGAGAAAAAGAGAGAGAGCATGATTATGTGTGCTTGTACGAAGTTGGGAGTATAATGATTATTATTATTATTATTATTATTATTATTATTATTATTATTATTATTATTATTATTCAATAATCTTCATTGCATTGCGTGTTTTCACTGAAAAACTGATTCAGCTCTGAGTGTTTTGAGTGTGAACAATATTTAGAAATGACTTTGTTGTTTTTACGGTAAGGAAAATGCTCAAAGCAACAACAATGTCGTTCCTAATATTGCTAGTATCTGTATGTTGTTAGTCCTGGGGCTTTTGTTATGCATTTATCCGATTGTTTTTCTATCATTCTCAAAGCATATCTTATTATAAGTATTGTTTCTGTGGAAGTAGCCACGGGAGAATATTCTACTCTTAGACATTTGTCAAGACATATTTTGGAGTGTGAACGAAGTCACTGGATTGAAGACTGCATCTTTTCCCTTCGTCAATTAGGTATTCTCACACCCGAATACTCTCGAACGTGTTAAATATGACTTAACACAAGTTTATTCAACACTGCTTCATGTGGCATTATTTAATTCTAGTTTGACTAAGCTTTATGCACATTAGCCTACATACTATATGCTATTTTTGTAAGAATGGTTTCGTTCTTGTCAGACTTTGAACAACGGGTTTGGTTTTCGTAGCTGACAAAGCTAAAAGACACAGTAGCATACGCATGTATCCTACGATCCAATTACATCATTCACAGCCCAAGGTTGGAAATTTCTTCTCGGGACTAGTTCTGTAGCGAAAGGTCTTCATACATCCGAATGCACTTGAACGTGTTAAATATGACTTTACACGAATATATATTTTACTTTACTTTGTGTCATATTATTAACTCAATAATCTAGGGTCTTTCACCTCGCAAAGGGTATGATATATCTATCTATTGAGGTTAATGAAGTTAGTAATAAAATAATTACTGTCGGATAATGATGTCCTATGGTGTTAAAGAATCTTTTCTACTCTAGGCACAAGGCCCGAAATTTTTGGGGGAGGGAACCATTCGATTAGATCGACCCCAGTACGCAACTGGTACTTAATTTATCGACCCCGAAAGGATGAAAGGCAAAGTCGACTTCTATTTGTTCGTCTAAACCCTTCAGCGCAGAACTCCAGCATGGCCGCAGTCCAATGACTGAAACAGCTAAAGGATAAAAGATGTTTTTTTTCCCCATCTTATTCTGTACACACATAAATTTATTATTTTCATAACATTAGAGCTACTTTCACGAACTGTCGAATATAGAGGTGCAAGTTATTTTGATTCTAACGTCGAACCTTTACACACATCAGGATATAATAACATGAATATATAGGCGCAGGCGTGGCTGTGTGATAAGAAGCTTGTTTTCCAACCAAATGGTTCCGGGTTCAGTCCCCACCTTGGGTAAGTGTCTTCCTTACGTCTCCGTAACTTAGCGGTTCGACAAAACTAATAATAAGAATAAATACCAAGCTTTAAAGAAATAAGTATTGGAGAGAATTTATTCACCTAATCCCGCCAAAGCGGTGCCCCAACATGGCCGCAGTCCAATAATTGAAACAAATAAAAAACACGGCCAAAGTTAGAAGTTATCAGTGTAATCATTTACTCACGTGACTTATCCAAAAGTGATGAAAATAACACGTTCGGCTGCATTCGAGAGATTCTGAAATTAGCTTGGAGGTTGATAAAATGGAATTCATTATCTGAACGTAGTTTTAATTCTGATGAGACAAACGAAAACCTACATTGGCCTTAAATTAGTTACCAGTTTGATTTACTCCGCAAATGTTTTCCCATCACATTTACCATCCGTATGAATTATAATTCCATCTATATTTAAATAATTTTATTTTCAATATAACGCTAAAAATATTTAATACCATTATAATAACGTTTCTTATCTTTAAAGTCACGCATTTAATAAAATATAATTTTCAATGTCTATTTTATTAATACCATATAATAACCGGTTTTTATCTTTTAAGCCTCATATTATAAAGCCATTTCTCGCACAACAGTATGAGTGTTTATGATGTTTATTTTAAAAAGTAAAACGAAATGATAAATACTCCAAATATGGCAGGGAGAGGTCAAACGTTTCAAGAACCATCCACGACCATTGACACGATTTCATACAAACGTCTTTCTTTCTTTCCTTTCTTTTTTCGTCTTCCTTCCTTTCTTTCTTTCTTTCTTTCTTTCTTTGTTTCTTTGTTGTTCCAAAAGTCTTCGTAACAATATTTCTATTCGTAAATATATATGTCCACTGATCAAACTAGATTTGAGAAGACCATGCTTCATTGATGATATCTAATAAAGCTGAACAATGCTTCTAACTGTCCTCCTCCTCCTCCTCCTCCGTCATGGTAGACTACTTCACAAAACTTAGAGCTAGTTTTCTCATTTGCTTTCTTTGTTTTCTTCCTTCCTTTTTCTTCTTTGTTTGTTTGTTTGTTTGTTTGTTTGTTTGTTTCTTTCTTTCTTTCTTTCTTTCTTTCTTTCTTTCTTTCTTTCTTTCTTTCTTTCTTTTCTCCCCATTGCATTCTATCTCACTCCAAGTTCTTCCAAGTTTCTCCGTTTTACTTTGTTATTTGTTAAGTCTATCACCTACTAACTCTACCTTTTCCTTATGCTCTCTGTCTACCTGAGTCTGTCTCTTCCCGCCTCTTTCTTTCTATCTTCCCACCTTTCTCGTTTGCTTTCTAACTTCCGTTTTTTTGCACATATTTTTTTCGACATTTTTTTCTGGATCTTACACTCTCTTTCCAGTGACCTGACTTGACCTGTGACTGTGTGTTGAAACTAAAGTAATTACATATTGAAAGAGCTATTTAAACTACTTAAATTCACTTTTATTTCTTGAAGTGTGAAACTTATGTACGTTGAAAATTTTAAATTTTATATACGTACAAAAGAACAGAGACCAATCGATAAATGATGTCAAAAGGTTCATATTACAGACATGCAACAATTTAACTGTAAGTTCAACAGGGTAGAAAAAGAAATCATGTCTTTAAATTTCCAGCAATTGTAGTGGAACTGTTTCAATGATCATGGTACAGTCGCACGACGAAAATAAAAATTGAATTTGAAGTTTTGTATGTTTTAAATGAGCAATATAGCTAAAATGACACATTTTTCTTTTTTTCGTTTTCCTTTTTACTCTGTTCTTTTAGCCCTGAGATCTTCAAATCGTCTGGTTGATAAAATGTCAGACTAGAAGTAAAAAAGTTCATGATTTGTAATTCGTCAAAAGCAGTGTGCAGTCTCCGTAAATAACTGAATTGGCTATCGGTGGTGTACTCAAACTATTTTCTAATGAATGCCATTACCAAACAGGCAGTATTATGTAATCGATGTGTATTTATTTAGTTTGTAAGTCAGACTCCAAATAATTACGTCTCAGGGCCGAAGAAGGTAACAAAAATGCATTGAAATGTTATTTTCTCTGTAGCAAAAATTCTGAAGATATTTTCCCTTCCAAAAATATCACAGTCATCTTTATATTCTTGGTGAGGTATTACTTTTTATGAACAATGTCGTATGTTCGATACCTTACCAATTCAAGTTAAAAGCTAGTCGAGTCTACACGCTCATTACACCAGACCTTATCCTGGTCTCTGCAGTGTTTAAACCTAAGTGTACAGGTTTCCTTCAACTGGATTGGATACCAGCCCATTCAGAGAGTTAGCTTCCAGCTGGCGCTGGTACTTATTGTTAACTGAGTGTAGTGAAGCTACGCGAAATGAAATGTCTTGCTCAAGGACTTAACGTGTCACTCAGTCAGATAATTGGACCCGTAACCTAGCGATCATAAGCCCAACATCTTAACCATTAGACCACAAGCCTTTTCATAGCTTGACTAGTAACGGGACATAAACTCACAATCATCACATGATTTTTCAGTCTATATATTTACATCTGTGAGAGGAAGAACGCATGTCATTGTCGTAGCCAACGTAAGTCCTACATCTTTACTTTGCTTCCACCGTTCGGCTCTGTTCTGTGTTTAGATAGGGTAGCACATGAATTTAGTTATCATTTGACGAGAAAACTACTAAATCAGTGTCTCTCATCCGTTTTTGTTCTATACGCCACCCCGATTTTCCTGACAAACAAATGAAAACAAAGCAAAGCAAATATGCGACCCATCATGAATGAACGAAACTAGTACACGGCTCACTTTTGCCCTAAGTACGCTGAGCTGATAAACAGGCTGATAAAATGCAGAAACTTAAAGTCCTCAATGTAAGTTTTCATGTCTGTGTCATTTAATCCATTCGTCCGTCCGTCCGTCCATCCATCCATCCATCCATCCATCCATCCATCCATCCATCCATCCATCTCTCTCTCTCTTTCTGACTGGTGTCGTCGGATCGTCTCTCGTAAGTCCAAACAATTTCTCGTGTTTATTTATATGTACTTGTATTCAATTTTATTTAATTTTGTCAAAAATTTAACAGCATCTGCTTTCGCCCGAGATAGAGATAAGATGGCTGGTGTTAATCACCTGGTATGACTTTGAGGAGGAAATAAATATACTAGAAGTTGCCGTCCTGGAACAGCAAAACTGGGTAGGACAGGGGATGGAGCTCTTGATCCAAGCGAATCGAGAGACGATTGAAAATCTCCCAGATTTAGTAAAACTGCCGGACGGCACAAACCTACACGTGGCCGTTGAAGGCAGAAGGCCACGTTGTTACCTTTGAGGTAGCAAAAACCACCTCAAAGTCGACTGCCCAATAGTACAACAACAACAACAAGAGTAAAAAAAATCCAATAGCAAACCAACCTTACACCGCCATCAGCAGAACAAATAAAACAGCTCCATTAACCAACAAACTAACCAACCAACTCAACCAATTCAACCAATCAACACCACACTCAGCAGATTCGACATCACCAAGAAGAGAAGCAACACCACCACCACCACTACCACCACCATAAAATAAGCACCAGTCATGTACTGGGGTCGATGTAATCGACTAGCTCCCTCCCCACCAATATTTCAGGCCTTGTACCTAAAGTATAAAGGATTATCAGCATACTTTGTTAAAAAAGAAGTCAGGCCAATCGTATTAAAAAGCACAAAACAAGAACAAACAACAAAGAAAAAAAACCCAAAAACAAAACAAACTAATTCTGAATTATTATTTTTATTAAAAAATATTTCCTTCTTGACGTTTAAAGAAATCCCATTTTCATTATTCACTGGTCATGCATAATAACAGAAACAGATGAAGTAAATATAGCAAAGAATTTTAAACGCCTTTAAATTGAATGTTAATTCATTCATGAAACGAATGCATAAAATTGTAAATTCCTGTTTCTTATTCACTGTTGGAAAGTGCTTTGTATGGGAGAATAAGCTTACAACAAATAATCTCTGCAACGTAAAATCAATTCCCAATTGTTGCTATTTCAATTATTCCTTTAATTCCCATGGAAGACGTAAGGGCCTTAAAAATTCTCTCTTTTTTTTTTATCTTTACTCGTTTAGTGAAGATGTGTGACATTATGGTTTTTGTTTTGGGCTCCCGGTTGTTAAATCATGGGTTCTATTCTCGGATTGAATGAGGCGTTGTTTTCTTGAGAAAGCCATAACATGCCGACTAAGAAATAGCATCGCTAGGTGAAGCTGGTTGGTCGGCTCTGGCTGCTGGAACTGAAGCTAACACGACTCTGTTGGAAGGTAGGTCTAGAGAGGGCGCAGGGTAAAACTACGCGCCCTTTCCCTCCATTGGTCAGTTGAAGTTTAGATTGTGTCACGTGACAGTTAGCTGGTGGAGCCTGCCGGCGTGTCTTTAAAGGTAAATTTGGCTGGTAGGTCATTCGCTCGCTGACATTCGTTGGCGCTGCAACGAAGAAACCAAAGAGCAAAAGGCACCCCCCCCACCCAAAAAATGCACTGAATACCAGCGCTGAAGACACCTCCGAAGGGTGGGGGGGCGCCACGTCGAAAAAGGTAGAGGAGTAGGGGCCGAAACCAGATGTGGTTCCTCCTGATGATGCCTTAGTCACTGGATCATATGAAGGAGCTGTTGAGGTAGCGATCCACGAAACGTGGTTGGAATTCCTCCTTCTTCACCGTAGTTATCTCTGACAGATTGACGTCCCGCTCAGGGAAAGTCTTCTACTCTTGGTCGCTTAAAGTTTACGGAAACCGGAATAAGCTCTAGCCTATTAGACCTGTAAATTCGAGTCAAAATTAATTCGACCAGTATAGTCAATAATGATGGCGGAAAAATAAAAGTTTTTATAAAATAAGTTTGCCAACTCCTTTTTAAAAAATGTCTTTTGATACTCACAATTTTTGTATTCTTTGATAACCACTTTGTAATATTTTACGAAAAAATGTTACCAATTATCTTTAATTTCAAACAATTATTTACTTTACTATCTTAGTTCTCGGTAACTAGGCACAGCGTTGTCTCTTACAGGTTTTGGAGATCGTTTCACGAGTTTTCAGCGATAATAACATTGAGTATATGTCGGCCACAGAGCTCAGCTCCAAACACAATAACTAATGTGAAATAAACTTTAACTTCACCTGGTCTGTAGTGCTTGTCGATTGCATTGTACTTTAGGTGCGTTTCGGTTATTAAACATACTTCATACTAAACTACTTTGCAACATAAAATAGTTACAAGATGAAACACCGTCTGACATCAACGTACGGTTCTTAAAAAGGCTTTTTGCAGTGCAAGAATCCTAGGGCTTTCGACTAGAAATGTACGTACATCTTCCAATAAACTCACAGCGAATATTTTCTTCTTCATAAGTGTGTGACTGTAAACAAACTGTGATACTTGATAGAATGAAAGAATGGGAAAAAATAACGAACACAGATTATGATCAATTTACACAATCCTTCATGCTTCAATAGAGCGACTGTTTTAACAAAACATTCTTTTGTCACTATAGAAATATTTAGTTAGAACAACTTCCAGATATTTCTGTTATAAGCTAGCTTCTCTCTCATTAGTTCTTTCATAAACTATAAACATCACCGTATTTACAAACACACTTATATTCTGACATTTCATAATACAAGAAACTGGCTCAAAAACACTCATACACACATACACGTGTATGTAAGCAATATATATATATATATATATATATATATATATATATATATATATATACACACACACACACACACGCATATTATATATATATATATATATATATATATATATATATATATATATGCATATATATATATGTATGTATATATATATATATATATATATATATATATATATATATATATATATATATATATATATATATATATATATACACACACACACACACACACACACACAGAATGAGAGAGCGAGAGAGAGAGAGAGAGAGATAGAGATAGAAAGAGAGAGAGAGACGGATGGAGAGTGAGTTAAAGACCTGTTGCTAATATATATTTAAGGTATTAGACGACGATGCCAAGACTCGATAGTCCGTAACTTGGCATCAACACTGTGCTGCGTACATACACAAGACTCATGAGTCAGAGACACGCGAGCCAACAATGCTCTAATTACGCATTATTTTATAGATTTTAATAGGGTCCGGGGCAGCGATGTTGAATTCTAGACGAACGGAACCTGCTATTTTGGGCTTTTCTTCGTAGTATCCGTAACCATTCTTTTCTACTCTAGCCTCAAAGCCCAACATTTTGTGGGAGGGAGCCAGTCGATTAGATCGACTCTAGTACGCAACTGGTACTTAATTTATCGACCCCGAAAGGATGAAAGCAAAGTCGACCTCGGCTGTATTTGAACTCAGAACGTAACGGCAGACGAAATACCGCTAAGCATTTCGTCCGGCGAGCTAACGATTCTTATTTCTTTATTGCCCACAAGGGGGCTAAACATAGAGGGGGAAAACAAGGACATACAAAGGGATTAAGTTGATTACATCGACCCCAGTGCGTAACTGGTACTTAATTTATCGACTCCGAAAGGATGAAAGCAAAGTCGACCTCGGCGGAATTTGAACTCAGAACGTAACGGCAGACGAAATACTGCTAAGCATTTCGCCCGGCGTGCGAACGTTTCTGCCAGCTCGCCGTCTTAGTGTCCGTAACCATCACCTCGCTAATGCTCTTACAAAAGGTATAAATATCTAGATTTTCTTTTCATTTCCCTTGTGAATCCAGTCTCATGTTTATGTGCTAGGTACCATTATTTCTCAGATTCCCCATCTTACAATCAACAACAACAACAAC
>NC_142938.1:79509260-79511760 GCF_046866305.1 Octopus bimaculoides | reverse complement strand
TGACCGACAACTATTTCTTTCAAGCATTTCGATAACTTTCTGTAACAGAAAAGTATTCAACAACGAAGCAACAGCTCAAAAATAGCATCGAAGTATTCATCAGTTCAAGGAGTTTAGAATTCTATGCGACCGGAATAAATAAACTTGCTTCATGTAATGGTTATAATTGCAATTAATAAAAATTAACTGGAGTTGAGAAATATTGCTTTGACGATGAATGATCAAATTCGCAGTTATTTCAAACTAATCACACACACACACACACACACACACACACACACACACACACACACACACACATACACACACACACACACACACACACGTCTGTGTGCATGCATGTACGGATCTGGATAATGCAGATATGCAACTATGTTATAATGTAGATCCTCATCCACTTGTACGTTGTCAGCATTGTAATGTTCTTGTCGCCACTGTCATGTTGTGGCGGTATTCCACGTCTTATTATCTTTCACCCATCCATCGTGCTATCGCTGATAGTTCCGCAAGACAATGACTTTGAAACGTCTACCTTGACGGTGACTCGAACTCGTATATAACACGCAACTATCACTGACTCCAGCTGAGAACTCGTACAACGACTCTACTATTACTACTGACCTCCTACAACGTCTGGCGGTCTAACTTTATTATGGCTGAGTCATACCACTTTGTCACGTGGGAAGAAGTGTACCGTTTTCACTATAACAAACTATATCAAGTTTGTTACTGTTTAATTCATGGACTGTGATGATCCGTAGACCTGCAATCACAAGCATTCCAACCGAGGCCATCTGCAGACTTCTCATTTATAGTGCATATAGGCCGCAACATTACCCAATGTATCATTCCTTTTATAAAAGTGTGCTTTGAGGTAGATTTAGTTAGTCTTTCTAGTTGGTCGAGTGTTCGCGTAGAGAACTTCTCGTTGGTTCGGATTCCCTTGACTAATACAGAAGGACGGAAAGCGTTTTGTAGGCGATAGAAAGATAGAAAGAAAGATAGAGGGAGGGGAGAGAAAGACGAGAGAGAGAAGACAGTTTGTCTGCGAGCCAGATGCTGGCGCATGTTGGTAAGGGATCTTTGACAAGCAGCAGATGGTTTGTTCATCAGTTGTTTACTTCTGTTTTCCCTCAAATCTTTAAATTATTTGTTCGTAGAGACATCGACTTCCTCTTATATACAATTATCTAAGTCAGTTATCAAAACACCAAGCTTTCTCCCTCGCACACTCTGGTTAACGACCTTGTTGTTCTTTCCCCCCTCTAAAGCTCTGGATCTCTCTCTTTCTTTCTCTTTCTCTCTCTCTCACTCTTTCTCTCCATCTCTTTTCTTTTCTAACTTTCTATCTCTCTAGTACAGGAAATTTTGAACTATTCAAAATATATATCTTCATTTTCTTTTTTTTCTCACCTTCTTTCTCTCTGTCTCTCTCTGTCCCTCAGTTTTATCTTTTGGTGGAGTTCCCTTTGGCTTTGTATACTAACACAATCTTTAGTTTTACAATACAGTTCTTTCTTTCAAGAATATATTCTTCCCACATTGCCGTTTCTGTTTTCTGCCAAACAAAATGTTCAGCTTGAGTGCCAAATATGTCAGCTGTAGCACAGCGCTATACAACCCCAGCCATCAAAAGTTCCGTTATGTGGTCCTTCGATGAGGTAGAAATAATAACTAAATATGGCGGTGAACTGGCAGAAACGTTAGCATGCCGGGCGAAATGCTTAGCGGTATTTCGTCTGCCGTTACGTTCTGAGTTCAAAATCCGCTGAGGTTGACTTTGCCTTTCCTTATTTCGGGGTCGATAAATTAAGTACCAGTAACGCACTGGGGTCGATGTAATCGACTTAATCCCTTTGTTTATCTTCGTTTGTCCCTTCTATGTTTAGCCCTTTGTGGGCAATAAAGAAATAAGAAATAATAACTAAATCTCTTTTAAATTACACCTCACCGTCTTGGAAAGCAAAGTACATTACATAATATAATCTTTGATGAACAATGGCCTAAGTAAAGACGAAATGGCCATGACTGGAAGGACGTTCATCCCATCTCTAGTCATTCATGAACGACAGAGAATCATACTGCACAGAATACGAACCGGCGCTGCCAGATCACTTCTCGATACGATCCTTTGACACCACGGCAATGTTCTTCTCCTGCAGAAGAAGCAAATATTTTATATAATTTCACGCTTTTTGACGATTAACAGAAAATTTACATTGCTGAGTCAATCCTAATTTGCATATGTTGATATTATTATCTATCAAACTTCCAACCCTTCAGGTTATTGATAACAAGCTTTAAAAATATTTCCATTATTTTATATATTTTGCATATTCGTAGTATAAAGGTAAAAATTCAAAATTTAAAAACAACAAAAGCAGAATTTTATACTCATTTTTTTTTAGTTTTTTCATTTATTTAATCTTCACATTTAATTTGTTGTATTATTTATTTAGGATTTATTTACTTCGTTTTCTTCTTCTAATATTCGCGGTAA
>NC_142938.1:79481760-79504260 GCF_046866305.1 Octopus bimaculoides | reverse complement strand
CTTTAAAATCATGGTCTCAAATTTAGCAGAAGGTCAGCTGTTTTAGGGGTCGGAGCAACTCGATTATATTGACTCCCAGCTCTTGACTGATACTTTATTATATCGATTCTGAAAGACTGAAAGGCGGCAAAGTTGATATCGACGGGAACAGGGTGTAGAACGTAATAGGCCGAAAGAAATGCCGTAAAGCATTTTGTCCGACGTGTAAATGATTTTGTCATCTCGCCGCCTAAATATTTTACCCAGATCGATATAAGACAATCTGTAAATAGCCTGGTGAAACAATTATAGAGGTTTGTTGGAAGTCAAGACTGGCATTACTGGTCTAAAGATAAATATTGATGTCTTTCATAAAATAGCGTCAGAATTTATCTTTAAATCAAAGTAGGTGAAGTGATTACGACAAAGAGCTGAAGCCACATCAAAGACGTAATTAACTGAGAGTTTACCTCAACTAAATAGTCTATAAGAAAATATTGTGGCTGTAATAAGATTTGCTTTATTGACCTGCCACATACGATTGCATTAAAACCGAGTAAGAAGAAAGGAAAGAGAAAAAAATTCGTATTCTTTCTCCGACTGAAGATTTTCTTTTGCTAAATAAATAATCAGCGAAAGAAGAAATAACACCAGTTTTTGGGAGTTTCATGACAAAAAATATAACGCAACGAAAACAAAATAAATACACCTCATTTGACACTAATAAATCAATAAAAGACGACTATTTTGTCGTATCATTATTTTGGTGCAATTTCTATCGGCTGTAGCTGATCAATTACGTATATGATTCACTTTATATTAACTTTAACCAATAGCTGGTGATGTTTGTCGCATCAAGAAAGAAATATTTCTGGCTAAAATGTTATATTTAATTTATTCTGCTATTTTATATTTACAAAATATGTCGTTCCAGAATTGGTAAATCCATACAAAAGAAGGTAACAGATTAATCGAAATCTCAATATTTTGATAGACACATAAAAGAAGAAAATTACAACAAAACCGGAGGAATTTCCTTGAATGGATTTCTAAACTCAATTCAAGAGACTTCACAATATATCACACGAGCTATATTTTAAAAGAAACCAATCTTGAATCTGATGATAAATCGTTGGAGAAATCTAGAGAATTAAACATAGAAATCTGATCTATTTTTAGTAAAAGTCTTATTGAAGGACAAGTTATATTTTCAATATTGTTCATGGCTTTGTTGTTGAATTAATGAGGTGGAAATAGTTTCAGATAACAGTTTTACTTATTTGATAAAACGTGAATAATGATAAGTCCTTCATCAGTCTTCAATAGTTTTTTATTAATGGACCGTGTAACGCTACGTTCGTATTACTATGAGAATATAGTTCGAATGCTTAAATGATTTAAACAGAAAACGCTAAGATAAAGTTCGAAGGTTGTTGAATGAAAGGAAATAGTCATTTTTATATTTTTGTTTTACCTTTAAAGATATTTTACGCCGCCTACTCATCAGTTAGAGACTGATTTACAAACAGGCCGAAGTTATCTTTGTTTTTGTAAAATATTTGTATAGTTTAGCCCGCGGAGTGGGGGTGGGGGGTTAAAGGAATGTAAGCCATAGCAAATTAGGCTAGGAGACCTATTTTCTCCAAATTACACATCGATTAGTTAATTAGAGTAATTACTGTTCAATAAATTTATTTTGATTATTCCAATAGTTATATTCTGGTTGAATAAACAAAGTAAAATAACGTTGAAGAAAGGTCTGGATTATATAAATTCAAACCTGGATCCAGTTAATAAAAAAGCGACTAAATTATGTACCATAATTTTCAGAATAAAATTCCAAGTATTAAGGAATAAGTCTGGTACACAAATTTGCCTTGGTCAACATTATTTATCTCCCCACCACCACTCCGTGGACTAACCTATAGAAATATTCTGAGCTGTAATTGTACAGAAACGAAGATAACCACATCCTGTTTGTAAATCAACCTTCTGCAGGTGAGTAGGCGTAAAATTTCTTTAAGGGGAGAAAAAAACCCAACAAACAAACCAAGACTGCTTTGCCAAATGAAGTGAAACAGTGTCAGTGAGAAATGAAGATGAAAGTAAAGCAATGAAAAGATAATCTCATAAAAAATGTTACATATACATATATTTAAGATAACGGTTTCAGTAAAACTTAATCGCTTATTTCTACGTTTAATTGATTAAAAAACACGCAGTTCTCACATAACGTACATTACTTTCAATAAGAGAGAGAGAGGGAGTGAGAAGAAAAAGAAAGAGTCAAAAGGAAAAAGAAAAATATAAAGATAAAGAAAAACTTAGAGAGAGTGTTGGAAAAAGAGAGAAAGAGTATTTAGGAATAAAAACAGACAGGACTTAACCTTGGTCACAGGCAGTAAATGCATACACACACATATAATCAGATACATATATTTATATATAACTGTACTTTTGGAATAATAGCACTCAATGCATGAAGTGCTTATATACAGTCAACAGATGAGTATCAGAAATTCGCGGTTTAGAAAACACTTAGCGTTCAAATGATTCAGACATAGCCAGCGATGTCTTTACGAGGGACTAATTCCACGGAGTTAAGAGTGGCTATAAGAGGAATCCAGGTGAGCAGATATGGAGGCAATTATGTGGATAAAAAAATTAAATGTAACAGCTTGGGTTTAAAAAAAAAAATATATATATATGTATACAAGCAAACAGAATGAAAGCAAAGACTGAAGATTTTCAGACGATGAATATTTAATTATAAATATATAAATAGTTATATATTAATAGATCAAACTTATACAGAGAACAAACAACACAAAGAATTAAAGGGGAAGAGGTAAAGTGCTACAAGCTCAACAGCTGTTTCTGGGGGCCCAGCGATCCATGATAATGTAGTTCACCTAGATATGCAGCCAGTAATGGTAGAAGGTAAGCATCGGATACACCGAGCCTCCGTCAACAGGGTAGAAACAAAACCTTACCATTCAGATCACGATGCAAAGAAGTTTAAAGGTGGAATGTTTAAATGTGGAGAGCAAGCAGTATTGGAGGGAGGGTGTAGGAAGCTGGATAGGGGTGTGGGGAGTGTTGAGGCACGAATGGGTGAAAGGAGATAAGGGAGTCAGTTCAGGAAGATGGAGGTGGGTGGAGTGGGGCTAACAATCAGGGTATTGAGAGAGGAAGCAGTAGGGATGGGATGGGTAGTTATTGAAGGGGTCGTCAGTTGTTGGATTTGTTGGGTTTGTGAATGACAAAATATAGTGCCAAAGACAAGACAGTTAATTTGCAACCTGCTTTATATGGATATGTAAATATACCAACACACATACATGCATGCATGCATACATACATACATACATACATACGTTAGCACATATACATACATATCTATGGATTTTGTGGGTGGATGTTTTCTGTCTGTCTGTCTGTCTGTCTGTCTGTCTGTCTGTCTGTCTGTCTGTCTATCTATCTGTCTATCTATCTATCTATCTAATTATCTATAGATGTGCTTATATGTGTGTATATACGCATACAAACGAAGGTGAGTAAAAAAATAGTGCAAACAAAAATTGCATTACTTTCTGCCCCCCCCCCCCCCCCCACACCTCGTATGTTGTAGGCGGAATAAATGATGTATGTTCTACTTCTGTAAAAGCAGTTTTCCAAGCTTATTTCGCAAGTGGTTACTCTCTCTCTCTCTTAATATATATATACATATATATACACACACACACACACACACACACACATATATATATATATATATATATATATATAAACATATCCATCTATACACACATACGCGCACACATATGTATATACATGTATAAATGTATATATATACACAACACATACATTCACACACACATATGTATATATATATATATATATATATATATATATATATATATATATATAAGTATACATATATATATATATATATATATATATATATATATATATATATATATATATATATACAATGTAAAGAAGCAAGATATCTGAACGTACCACTTACAAGATTGGAATTTTGTAGACAGAAGCTAAATATATTATGTATCAAAGCCCAAAGCGTCAAGATGTACTTCTTGCACATGGTACTACATGTTGTTTTTTTGCGTGATTTTATTAAATTCATTGACAAGAACTATCAAAGATAGACTCACAAAATTAATAATAAAAAAGAAAACAATCTCGGGAAAGTGAAATATATTTCTTCACCTTCACCAGATTCTCTTACGACACATTTCATGCTACAGAATAGATTCTCTTGATTCTCTTAGACAAAGATCTACCATTTGTCCAATCGTAATTCACATATATTTCAAATTCTCAGCAAGCTAGGAGTGTAACTTGATTTTGATTCCCCAGTTGAAGAAACTTCAATTAATTTATGTCATTTTGTCCTGCAATTGAGGTGCTTAAACGACAACATATCTCATCTTGTTGAAGTCATTCCGTTTTCGCGAGTGTGTCTTATTATTTGTCTTACATACCTGTGTATATTTATACGCATACAAGGACACATACACACATATACATAATTTCAGATAGATACATGTATATGTATGTGTGTATGCATGTATGTATGTATATATATGTATGTGTGTCTATCTATCTATCTATCTATCTATCTATCTATCTATCTATATATCTATCTATCTATCTATCTATCTATCTATACGTATATATATATATATATATATATATATATATATATATATATATATATATATATATATCTACCAAATGGTAGATCTTTGTCTAAGAGAATCAAGAGAATCTATTCTGTAGCATGAAATGTGTCGTAAGAGAATCTGGTGAAGGTGAATGACAAGGACCTTTTTGTGTGCACAGTCTGTGACAGACCATGTCTGTCCTTGGCTGGCCTCAAATCTCACCTGCGAACCCATGGAAAACAAACCTCACCCAGCTATTCTGATTATATGTCTGTGCACACGTTTGAATGTGATGTGTGCCAGAGGGTTTGCAAATCCAATGGGGGTCTTAAAAGACATGTTAGGATCCACAATGAGCAGAACTTACTTGCAGGTATTGGTAGTGCAAATCAGAGGTGCAATCTGTGTGGGTGTTTTTTCAAAACACTGTCTGGTTTAAAAAGCCACATCAGACGCCATGAAAGGGCTAAGGTGTAGGTGCAGGAGGTGGTCAAACTCTGTTTAAGGAGTAGACAACCACCATATATGTATATATATATATATGTATATATATATATATATATATATATATATATATATATATATATATATATATATATATATATATATGTAAATTTATATATACACACACATGTAAATACAAACATGCGTGCACAAAGACACACATCTTGTATTTCTCTCATTCTCTTTCCATCTATGCATGTCTGTCTGTCTGTATGTATGAAAGCAGCAAACCGTCCGAGTATGTGAGGGCGTTGGATAGATTTTTGTTTATGTCATGAGTTGAAATACCAACTAGGCCAACATTACTTTCATGAAAACATTACATTCGTTAAAATCTTTGAATGCACACCGCCATGATTTTTCACGAAAATTATAGCTTTCCTTGATTTTATGTCCTGGCCTGACTTTGGAGCAGCGAGCCAAAGTGTGAAGAAGGCTTCCTTATCAGTCGTCGTTTGCATAAAAATATTCGTAAGACTACGAGTACGGCTGAATTTGTGCATAGATAGTTTAAATATGGTAAGATTTTGGCCAGAAATGGGAATGTTTTGCTTGGCCTACGATAGAGAAAATACAAAAGAAGGCCTAAGATCACTCTATTCTTTTGATACAACATCTTAAAGCCAACAAAACCTGCAAATTTTATGCATGTAACATAATCCCTAAAATCATCAAATGTCATTATGAAGGAAGGAATCTCTGTTTCTTAGAAATCCTTTAGTATTTTAGCGTTAGGCAGTCCCTTTTTATGCTTCACCAGTAATCAGATATCGTATTCATATCCCATCTGCCTTGATATCTCTCCTCTATTACCTCCATATCTCGGTAGAATCTTTGTCTCTCTTCATCTAACATCTCTTAAAATCTGTGGGAATTGATTCAAGTAATTGCAAAAAAAAAACTGTATCTTGTGGCTCATTTTGCATCCCAGCGAATGAAAAGACCGGAGCATTTTTTTCAGCAATTTCCTTGTAATTAGCTGCTTTCTTGTTACCAACGAAGTTTTTTTTTAGGGATATCATGTTAAATGCATATAACTTGCACATTTCGTTGTGTTTAAGATTCAGCATCAAAAAAATAAAATGATCCTAGGTTTCCTTTCGTATTTTATTTGCCGTAGGCAAAAAACATCCCCGTGTCTGACCAAAACCTTACAACAATTAAACTATCTCTGCACAAAACCAGCTATATCCATCATTTTACTATCTTTATGCAAAGGAAGGCTGATAATGGAGCATTGCTTACACTTTGACTGCTCCAAAGTCACACCAGAACATAAACCCGCTTACCACGTTACCTATGACTTAGTGGTCTACTCAGGTATAATGAGTAGACAGGTATTTCACATAACACCATTCTATTCATTGCACCTGAGAAGATTGGTATGATATGAAATAAAATATTTTGCTCAATGATACAACACGCTGCTTGGACCAAGAACTGAACCTACGATTTTATTATCAAGAGTTGAATGTCTCTAACTGCTTGGTCTTGCACCAAAAATTTATCTTGCATATTTTATACTATTCCTTTATTTGTAATTGTTGTTCACATAAATGCCACTAGTCATTTTAAGAGATTTCTCTGAGCCAATTTCCGTTTTCTTTAAACAGCTTACCTAGGCCATAAATGTGTTCTCTCTTTTTTTTTTTTTTACACATAACTGACTCGTCAGTTGAAGACTCAGTTGGACAATTGCTGTGCTGTTGACGCTTTGTGAGGGAGAAACATTTGTTCACAGCTATCTTCTTACCTTCAGGCAATGAGACTATATTTTCTTTAAAGTCATGTCGTCGATTTTGGAGAAATTCTTGATTCTTGAGATAATCTCCTTTCTCGTTCCTCGTTTGGAACTGGTTCTAATTGTCGTCAGCGATCGTTTTCCGTCTCTGGAAGGTAATTTCAATAAAATCACACACACACGCACTTATCCACATACATGCGTGTATATATATATATATATATATATATATATATATATATATATACACGCGCGCGTACACACACACACTTTCCTTATGAACGATAGAAGCAATATTCATTCAAAATAGCGGCTTAAATAGTACTAAAGAAGATACATCGTTGAAAGCCTGCTAAACTGCGATATTTGTCTCGAGATAGACTATCTCAAAAGACATATAATGTTAAAAAACACTGAAAAATAACTGTTGCGGACGAAGGTCATTCGGTAGTGATGGTGGCATTGCTGAATACGTATTTCTGCTGTGTGGAGACCGGCTTGTCAAGAAAAAAAAAAGACCCCCCCCCAAAAAAAAAACAGACCCAGCATTTCCTTTGCGTGTCGTAAAAAAGGCGATAAAAAAAGGTTGAAGGAGGATTTAGGATTTACGCTCTGACCTCGTAAAACTCTCACCAGCAACCACTATTCAACAGACCGAAAGGTTGCTGAAGGATTGTCGCTTGAGTGTTGTAAAGGTGTCATCTGCCAGGAGAATAGAATCACCAATAAATCTGGTGAATGCAGCGACGCGATGTTACAGCGCAGGTTTCCATGCTACTACTACTACTACTACTACTACTACTACTACTACTACTACTACTACTACTACTACTACTACTACTACTACTATCAGTAGCAGCTGATAAATGTCTTAGCATGCGGTTACCACTGGATGCTTGCTACGGACGAAGATCTAAAAGGTAGAAATATGTTTTCAGCAATGCCAGCGGCTGGAAATATGTATATATATATGTGTACGCGTGCGTGTGTGTATACACATTCAGACACACACACACATATATATGTATATACACATAGATATGTATATATAAACACACATATATAATGTATATATGTGTGTATGTGTTTCTACTACGTTACCTCTCAGTTGGCCGACCGACCACAAAATGCTTTCAGCAAATCTAACATCTGTAACGATAAAAAGTTTTCTATGAACTGAAAAAAGAGATTACTATAAATAACGGAAATATGTTCTCATTGAAAGCTTTCAAGAAAATATTATTTTAAGTTTAAAACTCTCATTGCAGCAAAGACATCATGTGATCAAAACATTAATAAGCCAAATGAATTGATTTTTAATGATAAAAATTGATGCACATATCTGCAATAAACAGCTTAGCCCAGTGAAGTCGAGATCTGAATCTTTTTACTTTCTCTTCGCACCTCTGTCAGCCGGGTCCTCAAAGCAATAACACACAGGGAATGGAAGAGATTGCACAGACACATAAAAAGCAGTTGCTTAAATGCTAAAGACAAATATATAACATATGTATGCATTAAATAAACTATAAAAATTATTTCTACTTTTATAAAAAGTGTGAATTATCTGAAATCGGCAGTGAATATTTGCGACAGTGTAATGTCCTTTCATTTTGCCAAATTAGCATTTTTTATATGCCTTGTCAGCAACTACCTTGGAAATACATGGAAAGAAGTAAAGAGAGGCAAAAACCAATATAAAAAGTGACATCATGGTCTTGGAAAATGAAAAAAAAAAAAAGCATTGATCTACGGGAAACAATCAATCACATGGCATTGCTCACATACAAATAAGGAAATAACCCTAGCCCCAACAGCAAAGAGCGAAAAATGAAAATAAAACAGAAACGATATTTGAAGATAGCAAAAAGAGGAAGCTGACTATAAATTAATCACCTTCAAAGAGGAGTTAAAAGCTGTCAGTAAAAAAACTCTAGCATCAGAAATTAGCTGAAAGAAAAATAATTAACAAGATAATTAATCGAAAGCAATCATCAGTTTATAAAGATATGAGAGGACAATCAATAAATGTCAGGGAGACTCATTTTCAAGGAAATACGGATTCACAGTGAGGAAAATACGTTTAATCAGGATGTAGTGTGGCCAGAAGAAATCTAAAAGAAAGATTTTGTATTACAATAGAAGTATATTGCATTAATAGGAATATTCTTGAGATTGCGATTCAAAATCCTCAGGAATGGAGAGCATCTCGAAGTGACTTCACGAGGAATACCAGTACAAAAATATCTTATCTTCTATCAGATGTATTTTGCTAATATTTACCAGCAAACTCTCACTGGAAATATAAACACAGAAAACAAGTCAGTACTGGTAGAAACAAAACTGATTCTCCAAAATAAATCCACTTACATAGCGAAAAACCGAGCCTGTTCCTTCAGAATCATTGCGGTAAGAAAGAATATCATCAGTGTTGAACAAGCAGCTGAAACGAAAGAAATTCAGTGAGGTGTCAAACCACTTTTCATTAACGACATTGGTGCGGTGGCATAAGAACTTGGTCACAGTCTGGCTGGATTACAAAGAAGCATTCGATTATTCTCTTCCCCATTCTTGGATACTCAGAGCCCTTTTGATTTTCTAAAGTTACAACTGCCTTCATCAAGGCCATGAACGACTTGCTACCTCTTCTTGGGCTACCCTCTCAAAATTAAATACAGAAAGTTATTGAAGTGTAACAAGATATAGTATTACAAATATAGATTTCAAAATGTCTCTGGGATTCTGTTTCTAGTTTCAGTAAACATGTATTTAAGACTAGAACCAGATGTTGTAGCGATAGCTACAGTGTGTCTGGTTAAAAAGCGACAGATGTTTGTAGTATGAAGGCCTTTGATCATGCGTCCGTTCGATCATGGTTGATCTACAACTAAACAAAATGAACAACGGCGATGCCGACAACATGAAAAACAACAATAACGGTTTCGATCACACTTCAGAAACAAATGAAACAACAAAACCTTCAAAGGATCACCCCTAAGATCAAAGGGAAAATATTCACAGGTGTTTAATTAGTAAGAGACATAGCAAGAAAGATATTTTCTGTTAACAATTGAAATATTTACTGAAAAATTCACACCCACACATGAACAAACACGGAGGCCAAGTCGCAAACTTATGTACAATCTACGTAGGTAACTTGTTTCTATCGATCTACCAATCCAGATCACTTGGCAATCTAACTACATACATACGTACGAACATACATACGTACGTACATACATACGTACGTACATACATACGTACGTACATACATACGTACATATACCTTTACTGTTAGTAATAGCAATACACAGATATAGATATGGGTGCGTGCTTAAGAAGTTTGTTTTGTAAGCTCATCATTACGGGTTCGGTCCTACAGCGCATACATATAAAAATGCATGCATGCATACACCTCTTAATTATTTTAAAAGAATTTTAAGAATAAACACAGAACACCTATTAATGAGAAGTTCAATACTATATACAGTAGAACCTCGGTTTTCGAACAACTCTAATCACGAATAAATCGTACTTTATCTCCTGTCTTTCTCATATTCATTTGGTACAGTTGTACCTCGATTTACGAACGTCTCTGATCACTAATAAAACGTGATATATATATATATATATATATATATATATATATATATATATATATTCGCCATGATAGATTGCTAGCCACTACACACATTTTTTTCACTCCTTGTTTCTTTCTGTGTTCCTTTCTCAATTCCCGAGCGTTATACTAATACATCTATTTGTTTTCTACACTACCTGTCTTCATGTGTTGTTTTTTTTGTAAATTCTCCCTATATATATATATATATATATATATATATATATATATATATATAGAAGGTTGAAAAGGAACACATGAGTTGATATATATTGAAAAAAAGTCAAGGAAGAAAATGCTAAAATAATTAAAAAAAAACATTTCAGTATATATATATATATATATATATATATATATATATATATATATATATATATATATATATATATATAATATATATAAAGCACGATTTATTGGTGATCAGAGTTGTTCGAAAACTAAGGTATTACTGTATTATGAAATTCGTTTTTGCTGCGACTTCAGTTTCGGTCCAAAGGCTTATTTAGTCAGTGGTTAATTTATTTTCGATGAACTCCATTAAAAATTTCTGCTTTTGATTTTCAAACGTTGATGATTTGCATTTTCACGTCACTAATATCATTAAGAAACATGACGTCACATCTCCGTCGACAGAATTGACTTTATATCATAATACTGCTTAATTTTTTTTTTAAATCTCAGACTGGTAAAATCTTGAAATCGGTGCTTGTAAGATTTGAAGTTAAAGCCGACCATGTTGTAAAAGCTGAATGGTTATTGCATTTAGTACGATACTGTGCTATATCGGTTGATATAGCACAACTACTCCAGTTGATGTATCACACCTTTTAATCATAAATTACAAGACTGGGGAAAAACCTGGTTGAATTGACATCCGTATGTAAATAAATAATTATTATTCTTTTAAGCCGGTAAATGATGAAAGGAGTAAGTCGATCTGAACTCACAACGGAAAGTGATGTAGGCAAGTATCGCAAGACATGCTGTCGATTGCTCTACCGATTTGGATTCCTTTCTGCTCTTTATATTGTCGTGCAGAATCAGCAGAGCATCCAACGCTGAACAAGAAGTAACAAAGACGATTTCCTAGCATCGCCGGCGCTTTAAGCATTTAGGTTCTCTGTTGCTTGAAATATCTTTGTTAAACAGTCAGGAAATTTACTTCGAGAGGTGAATCTGCAATTCCCTCTTCAATATCCGGGTTGAGACTGCATTGCTCCAGCTCAGCGTGTCATTGCAACAATTATCGAAGGAACATTCATCGAAAGAAACGAAGCATGATTGAACTCGATTCCTAATCAAGTCGATAATGTGGCAATCAATCACGAAACAATTTAGAGTTTGATCGATTTGCCGTCGAGCTCAGCCTTCAAGATGCCTTTAGTTGGGACTATGTTAATTCAAATATCTAGGTATTGGGTACGAGAAAAGAGTTGCGAAGCGACAATTAGTGAAACGTGATCAACTTTTGACTCTTTTATGGTCGGGATTAAACCATCAAAATAAAAGTTCTCCCGGTTAAGACTTAAGCAGAGACTGATCCATCGACGAGTGACACCGAAAGCTGACTAAGCTTTCAGAACGTCTTTCGTTAGTCAAAGTACAAAGGAGTGATTCATCCAAAACGTTACTCCTTTGTTCGTTTTTACGTTCAACGAGGGGCATGTGTTACTGTTCTTTATATAGAGTGCAATATAGACTATGTGACTAATTATTTCTATTTGGATAATATGGAGTTGTTGTTTGATCAAACATCTTGTGACATAAATAAAATCTTTGGTTTGAATGGATTGAAATTAGGACGCCAAACATGAAGAAAACTTAGTCGTCGCTCGTAAGCGAGGATAAGCTGTTAGCTTGTACCATACTTTCGCTATTTGTTTGAATATGAACAATATATGATAAAAATATCAAATTGTTACCGGACTTGTCATATCTGAATACGTATATGTAATGGAAAACCTCGAATATTCATCTATTACTCCCTTACCATCCAGAAAAAGACTCCAAATAACTTTGAATGTTATCCAATAGCAGATGAGCTTTAATCGAAAAACTGAGAGGCTCAAATCGTTTTGTGGACTTGATAAGTTTGGTATGAGGCGAATGAATAGTAGAATGATTTCAATTTCGTGCTTGAGAAATATTCGACACAAGTGTATTTTTAGCATCTGTCAAAGAAAATGAGAAATACCTAAACATTACACAGTGCCATATACGAAACACTTCAGGATGACATAAAAGGTTATGTAAATCTGCGATTCCAAGAGAATAGGTTATTGAACACAATCTTCTAAATGCATCAGCAGCTGTGTTTCTTAACCAGTTATGTGTCGGATGTCATCATTTTCAAGGGATAATCCAATGAGCCAACGAAGACTCACGTTTTTCCTGTACCACTACTGTGACTAGATATGAATAAAATCACTTTTTGAATCAGTGTGTAAGAAGTAAAAAGAGAAATGTTCGCCATTTCCTAACACTTTATATGACAACCATATCATCTTTCTTCGTTATTTAGAGATTTTGTTCAGAACAAGAAAGAGATCTGGAGAAGGAGGCGACAAATTTATTATACTGTGAAAGGAACTCGGAAATGTAGATCCAGATTCAACATGCGCTGGAATTTCAGGTAAGATAGTTGATATCTATCTATCTATCTATCTATCTATCTATCTATCTATCTATCTATCTATCTATCTATCTATCTATTTGTGTTTGTGTGTGTGTATGTTTGCGCGTGTGTTTGTGTGTAACATATCTCTCTCTCTCTCTCTCTCTCTGTATATATATATATATATATATATATATATATATATATACAGAGAGAGCGAGAGAGAGAGAGAGAGAGAGAGAGAGAGAGAGAGAGAGAGAGAGAGAGAAGAGAAAGAGAGAGAGTGTATGTGTTTTGTGTGTGTGTGTGTTTTAAGCAGATGAATAGCATCCACGTATATTTTTGCAATGAGAAATACGATTCAGAGGGTATTGAAGTAGTTTCATTCAGGATATTAACTTAATTAATCTAATAGCCGTTGTCATTGTAGCTGTTTAACGTTTCTAGGTATTCACCATTCGGTAATCAACATCGTGTTTCAATCTTTTCTCATCAAGTTGCCAAGCATTGACAGTGGGGAACAGAATTTTCGTTGAGTTTGGTGTAACACTTATTTTTGACTAACTTAAGGCTTCTGAATCCCCCAAACTACCCCAGCTTTTCTGTATCACATCATATTTTTGAGCTACAGGGTATCTTCGCTTTGTCTCAAAAACCATAAAAATATCGCATCTATCAAATTAGTGCTTATTTCATAGAATGTTTTAAAAATTTGCATTCAATGGAAAATGATAAAACATTGCTTGACTGTCATGTTTATACAAATCTATTTTCTTCATACATAGGATATTGAGAGTCAAATTGTGTTCAAGTAGTTTGAAAAAATTTATGTTTATAGTCTTTCCTGACAATTTCACTTTATGCTCTAACAGTACTCAGCCATCATATTTACATCCCTGATAATTATTTTCTCTTTTGTATGTAAGGTAACAAACGGATGTTTTTCATAGTTCAATGTAATACTGAGTTTCTTTTTGTAACCAAAACAGATTGCGACAAGTCTCTGGAATAATCAGACTCTTACACTACATAAAATGTGTATATAAAGTTGATAGAACAACCAAACTACACACCTTCAAAACCAACAGAAGATACATTTTCCATTTACTTTAATTTATTCTGCTGGTTACACATTGACAACTGTCTGAAAAGGCATGCTCGCTCTGTTTTATCAGGGCTCCGCGCTGCCTTTCACAGACTTTTGTTAGTTCTGTCCGAATTTTGAATAAAGAAAACAAGTTATCAAATGTTATATTTAATTGAAATCTAATCATCAATGTACTTCCCCTAATTATCTATGACTTCCTTCCATCTATTTACAAGCTTTTTAATCCCATCAATGTAAAATTCTTTTGGTTTCAAAGCAAAGAACTCTGAAATGTCAGTTTCGACCCCCTCCTGGCTTGCGAAATATTAATTCGTCCGAAATTCAGCCTTGTACGAGCAAACACTAATGTCTGCCTTTGCTGTCTCGTAGATGCAGTTGGTGTTGTTGCTGTCGTCTAGACCCTGAACAATGCTAAAAGACATTCCATCCGTTACCATCTCTTCTTTCCAGGTATAACCAACTGCATTGCTTAATATATCTTCCTATTTACTTAAGACGGTAGAACGTGATTTGCGAGTATCTTGGCTGTTATTTTTAGTAGATTTTGCAACCACGTAGTGCAACCTTTCTTGGCTTAAATCTGAGTATTTTTCTTATTTTTTTTTCTTATAGAATAACCTTTCTTAAGATGTCGGAAACAGGGTTAGGGTTTATTGTGGAAAAGGTGATATCTATATTGAATAGATAAAGTGACGAAGTAAACGCTCCCTCGCTTGCTGCAATATAATTGCGTGTTTGTGTAACGTAGGTTATACACGAATGTACAAACCCACGAAGTTTTTCTTCACCCGCACCGCCCACCAATTATATACATATATACGCTGATATAGTATATATATAAAAACATACATACATATATGGATGCGGGCATGCATCCATCCATTCATCCATACATATATGCATGCATACAAATACATATACACATACGTATGTATGCATTGAAAAGCTCATGAATATGACGGCTTCGTCTTTTCAGATGCGTGACAACAGCTGTCAGAAAGCGAAAACGGGCGGATTCTATTAAGGTTTTCAATACAGTTTTGACAACTCACGTATTAAAAGAAATGATACATATTAGGCTCGACAGCTATAAATTAACATTGGCCACGAACTTTTCAATTGTCAGGAGATTATTTCTCCACTTATCTTCGCTAGAATGTGTATCTTTGTGCATGTAATAACGGTTATGGTGTTGCATATTGTCTACTTTTAATTCTAAAAGGTTTCAGTTCACAGCCGAAATATTGAATAATTTATGTTTCTGCACTTTGTATGTTGTTAATTATGTTCCGTTGCATTCTTATTCATAAACGCCAAAATTTCAAATAAACAAGACCATACCTTCAATTAAATAACAAAAAAAAAAATCACTAAACTTTTGTCAAATTTTTATCGTTCTTTGCTATTTTATTCATCTGAAGCTTTTACAATGTGATGCTTATTTTCCTTCTCTTAGAATCGATCCATACAGTTTATACATAGGCGCAGGAGTGGCTGTGTGGTAAGTAGCTTGCTTACCAACCACATGGTTCCGGGTTCATTCCCACTGCGTGGCACCTTGGGCAAGTGACTTCTACTATAGCCTCGGGCAGACCAAAGCCTTGTGAGTGGATCTGGTAGACGGAAACTGAAAGAAGCTTGTCGTATATATATATATATATATATATATATATATATATATATATATATATATATATATATATATATGTTTGTGTATCTGTGTTTGTCCCTACCAACATCGCTTGACAACCGATGCTGGTGTGTTTATGTCCCTGTAACTTAGCAGTTCGGCAAAGAGATCCATAGAAATATACCAAGCTTACAATAAGTAAGTCCTGGGGATCGATTTGTTCGACTCGACTAAAGGCTGTGCTCCAGCATGGCCGAAGTCAAATGACTGAAACAAAGAAAAGAAAAGAATAAAGGAATATAAGTTCATACCTGTATAAACAGGTATATAAACGTGCAGGTAGAGGAACTAGGCTTAGTGGTTAGGGTGTTGCATTCAAGACCGTTAGGTTGTGGTTTCGATTCCGGGATTGGGCATGCGTTCTGTTCTTGATCTAAACACTTCATTTCACATTGCTCCATTCCACCCAGCTGACAAAACTGAATAAACCTGGGACGGACTAGCGTCCCATCGAGGTGTGGAATATATATGCCTCATAACCCAGGAAACCGGCCTTGTGAGCCAATGGCTCGGGATGGACCTTTGATGCTTTTTGATGAATATATTCATTCCTTTTTGTTTTAAATTATTGGAATTTTTTCTACAAAGAAGAATCTGGTTTCTAAAACAGAAACAAAGTTCCACCATTTTAGTCTGGACAACGAAAATGATCCATGTTCTATGCTGAACTTCCGGAAAGTGTTGCATATTTTCACTGTTTCGCCCATAAGCATATGTTAGTTTGTCGCTTTTTTTTGCCTGACAAACCTGGGTTTTTGAGCTTGTAACGTGAACATTTAATGACATAGTCCTGTACATCAATAATTATAAATATGACATAAAAGGGAATTTGGGGAGAGAAATTGCTGGTTTCAAAGCCTTTGTCCACAGATATTCTCATTCGCATTGACTTTTCGAAAAAGTGATGATATGTGCGAAGCAAAAATCTCTATGCATGTACGTATGTATATATGCTTTTCGCTGTGTTTACTTTGTTTTTATTTGAGATTCATTATGTTTTTCTTTAGAATTTATCTAAGTTCGTTTTTCTTCGCAGAATACAAAGTGGCCAGGTGTTGACGTGAATTTGTCCGATTGTTAGCTCACAGCCCAGTTTAACATATAAGGAATGTGGGCGTGTCTGTGAAAGTGAGGCAGACCTTAAAAGCCATAAGAGGAGCCACACACACACATGCATACGCTCACGCACACACACACACATACATACACAGTGAAGTTGTTAACTATGATTTATAGCGCATCTGTACTTTCAGAGAGAATAAAAAAAAAAAGGTGCGTGAGGAGGCGGTCAGAAACGTCACATGAGAGTTCATCAAAGCTATGTTGTAACACCTACTTCAAAAGGCGGCCATCGTTACTACATCTGCACAACAGAATGTAAAAACACATCCGTGCTGCTCATGTTTAAGCGACGGCATTTCTCGAAATAGAATTGCAAGCTTCAGGTGTGTATGTATGTATGTATGTATGTATGTATGTATGTATGTATGTACGTACGTATGTATGCATGCATGATTGTATGTATATTTGTATGTATGCATGCATGTATATAGGTATATATTCATGTACGTATGTATGTATGCATGCATGCATCCATGTATGTATGTATATATGTATGTAGGTATGTTTGTACGTACGTACGTACGAACGTATGTATGTAAGCATGCGTGCATGTTTGTATGTATGTTTGTATGTATGTATGCATGCGTCCATGTATGTATGTATGTATGTATGTATGTACGTACATGCGTATGCATGTATGCATGCATGCATGTATGTATGTATACATGCATGTTTGTATGTATGTATGTTAGTATGTATGCATGTATGTATGTGATATTTATATGTATATATATGTATGTATTCATGCGTGTACGAACGTATATATATATATATATATATATATATATATATATATATATATACACACATTTTTTTTATTATTGTTTGAATGTTGCCCATAAAGAGGAGTTGGTTTCTAACAAAGAAACGAACCTACAACGCTGTAATTTAGATAAAAGCAACGATGGAGAGTGCCATGTTGAACTTAGCGTTCCGCACACAGATTTCGTTTGCAAAGTATGTAAGAACTGATCATATTCTTTGCCTGAAACCTCTTCTTTATTAAGATTATCATTTAGACATTTAGTAACGTAACCAAGATATATGAATAAATTGTAAGCTGTGTAGAAGAAATGTAGGTTTTGAAGCAGTTGTCCTTTAATAATCTCTTTATCATTGATTTCGAAAGAGAAGTTCACATTTGTAAGGAAGTTGACCTCTGCATATGAATTTCCTTTCTTGCCCGGCGCAACTCTATCACGCCTGTTATGTACGCATTTAAAGTTTTAAAGGATTACAACACCGATATTCTGTGTGTTTAAATGAATGCACAGGCTCACCATTAGAGATATTTCCCTGTATGAATTCTTGTTTAGAAATAAAATCAAACTCCTTTCGAAAGTAATATTAAATTCTACTTTCGGGCGACTGATGATCATATGTCATATCTTCTACAGAAATATGAAATAATTGACCTTTTCGGTTGCATCTTAAGGTTTTAAAGGCTTTGTAGTCACTTTTGTTAATTAAGTATTTTGAAACTATCTCCTACTCTTGGATAGCGAAAACCATAATTCAAAATGTGATGTAACAGTCACGAGTTCAAAACATTGCACTTCTTGTTAAAATCATTTTCAGATTTTAGGGGAACACATTTTTGCATAGCAATTGCTTTAGTGTACGTGAATGTAATTTATGCACATCCACAAATTAGCACGCATGTCGCTCCAATTTTAGGAGGGCATTGGTCACGACCATGGCTGTGCTTCTGTCAACTTATTTTACCCGAGGCACCCCCGGATAGCAGTAAAAATAGCTTTTCAACCATAACTTTTACCAATTTTCACGTCGGTGACTTCCGTAAGTTTGCTAACAGGAGTTAAGTCCCCTGTCTTATAGATTAATTCCTCCTACTACAATGCCTTCGAAAAAAATTAGATTTGGACTACCTAAGCGATCTCAACGTAGGAAAAGAGAAAGAGATAAAGAGACTGACTATCAGCAGAATCATTAGTGAAATATTATAACTTTTTGAGCCGAAACCTGGCAATAAGAGCTTGCGGCTATTCCGCTACAAAACATTCAATAATATCGAAGCAGTAACTTTCATAAATCAGGGTGTAATTTTTTAAGAAACCTTCTGAACCCAGTCAACGACGGGTATTTCTGCTAGTAGAGAATAATCCCCTTCTAGGTCTTTGTCATCAGAAGGTAATTACTTTCTTAAGAGTTGTCACGAGCCCCTCAGAGATAATCTTCTTTTTATTTGATTAACGATTGCTATCAAACACGATGCCTGAACTAATGTTAAGCATACTTCCAGGCTTTTCGTGAGAGTTACAGCTTGTCAAAATTACTATTTCTGGGGAAGCCTCCACTTAATGTCTAGATCTTGTGTTTTTTTTCTCTATGGATCAGTTACATGTTGTATTTTGCATTTTGGTATCAGAACTGGAAGTGAAATACATCATGGGATATTGATTTCTTGTATGTATTTATGTCTTCCAGTGACATCCAGTGGTTATATGGTGGTATTAAATCGGACAATAAAAGAAGGCTATCAACAAATATATACATATATACATTTTCTCATCTTTAAATATATATATATGTATATATAAATATATATACATATATATATATACACACATACACACACACACACACACACACACACACACACACATACACACACACATATATATATGTCTTTATCTTTTATCTTATCCTATCTATCTATCTATCTATGGATGTATATATATATATATATATATATATATATATATATATATATATATATATATATATATATATATATATATATATATATATATATATATATATATATATATATATATATATATATATATATATATATATATATATATATATATATATATATATATATATATATATATATATATATATATATATATATATATATATATATATATATATATATATATATATATATAATACTTACATATAAGCAGTCACATTTTCCTAAACAAAAACCTACCATTAAAAAAAAAAAAGAATTAAATCATGATATGAATTCTAGCCATAATTTACCAGAATCTTTCAGTGATATATTCACTAATTAATTCAAATACAGCTTTAAAAAGATAAATAGAATAATAAATAAAACAAACCGCAAGAAAACAAATTTCATTTTGAAAACACAAACATACATAAATATATAATTGCTGAAAGTAAAAACGCAAGACCAACAACAACACTATCTATGCTATTATTTTATCTGCTATGTTTCAAATGACATTCATTATTACAGTTTTTATTGCGCTTAAATGTTGCAGGTCATGCATACAAATATACATACATGCATAAATACATGTGTATAAAAATGCATACATACGTAAACATGTATTGTATATATATATATATATATATATATATATATATATATATATATATATATATATACATATATGCAATGTATATATGTGTGCGCTTCTTTGTGTAGATGTTACATATAAAAATATAGATTTTTCCACCATAAATATTCATATGCATATAAATGTACGTGCATGCCTACAAACATACATTTATATGTACACACACACACACACACACACGAACACACACACACACACATATATATGCATATATACATGTTCATGCATATGTGTATATTTCTTGGTATATATATATCTCTCTATACAATCATGTATGTATATATATATATGCGTATATATATATATATATATATATATATATATATATATATATATATATATATATACGTGTATATATATACACACATACATACATACATACATATATACAATGACAATATAAGAAAAGCGATGATGAAGAATACTCATAATAATAATAATGAAATTAGCATTTAATATAAATTAATTTATGCGTATATATTACATCCATAAAAATGAAATATATGAATAAGGATGTGTATTTTATACACATAAATTATGTTTTTATATACACTTAGATATATATACTATAGGTCCATATATGGATATATATATATATATAAGTATATGTATACATATATATATGTATATACATATATGTATGTATGTATGTACATATATATATATATATATATATATATATATATATATATATATATATATATATATATGCACGTAGATATTTAGAGACACTCATACGTATACATATATATATATATATATGTATATACATATATATATATATATATATATATATATATATATATATATATATATATATATATATATGTATATATGTATATATACATACGTATTCTCTCCCAAATCATAAACTCTCATACACATATCTTCACAAACGCGAATGTCTATACGTAACAAACGTTCATACATATTTGCATATACATATCCATATTTATAAACACATAAAAACAACAACAACTAAAACCTTCAAAAGACGCACAGATAAGTATTCATTGCTTTCTTTTCACATTTATCGCTTATTTCATTAATATTTATGAGATTCAACAATGGATATATTGCTATTCCATATCACACGCTGGGCTTATAGCGGCATTGGGCAATTTAGTATAAGCGTTCAATTTAAGGCCAGATCTCACGACTGCTGTATACTCAAGAGATTTCTATAGTTAATAATGCGTCCGCCCGATATCATAGGTATAGCTTCAATGCCATATAAACTTATATGAAGTTTCGAATCATATGCCGTGTAAGTTGATATAATTAGGGAAATAAAGATTCTGAATACAAGAAGGTTGACCCAGCAGAGAAGCTGGCGAATACAGTTAGAGGTATAAGTTAGAAGTAGTTACGAATGTTCTTAAAATAACATACACACAAATAAATTTATACATCTACATATATATATATATATATATATATATATATATATATATAATACAGAATGGGACAAGAACGCAAACCATTCAGACAGGTGATACAAGAAAGGGACAAAACATCCAGACAGACGAGACAAAGAAAACACGGACAGGTCATTCGGAGTTTTCTCTCATCAGTCGAGATCCAGATTATCCTTGCAATTTCGGCTTATTATTCTCGATATTGCTCCAATCTGGCCAGCCCCAAGGAAAAACTAAGCTAAGAGCATTAGATTCCTTGGAAGAAAGCAGCGAATGTGTACAAAACAAGGACGGGAAAAACGAACAATGTTACACAAATACAGTAGGAATAGTAACAGGACATAACAACAGATGTCTTTCAACTAAGGACGAATAAAATTAAGCTGGCGTATATGGAAATAAGGCCTTACAACCGGGATACAAGATTTCACAGGCACAGTGAGAAATAACGATGCTTCACGCACAACAGCCGTCCAAAAAAAAAAAAAAAGAAAGTTAGGCTTGGCCAAACACCGGTCACGTGGGAAACCCGTATGTATGTATGTTTGTTTGTATGTATGTATATGTATTCATGTGGAGACGCAATGGCCCAGTGGTTAGGTCAGCGGACTCGCAGTCATAGGATCGCGGTTTCGATTCCCAGACCGGGCGTTGTGAA